>NC_045447.1:33183167-33208813 GCF_002776525.5 Piliocolobus tephrosceles | reverse complement strand
CCCTGTGATATTGTTCCTAATATCCAGTGGGCGAGAGCATGAGATTAGTCTCAATATCACAGGAGGTGTACACTCCCTAGTGATATTGTTCCTAATATCCGGGGACGGAGAGGATGATATCACTTCCCAAATAGTAGGGGGTGTACACCTCTTCTGTGATATTACTCCTAATTTCCGGAAGGTAGAGTGTGATATTCCTTCCAGTATACTAGTGGGTGTACCCCCGGCCTGTGTTATTTCTCCGAATATTCGGGGAATCATAGGATGATAAAACCCTGAATCTCGCAAAGTGTGTACACCCATTGTGTAATATTTTTCCTTATATTCGAAGGTGGAGAGGAGGATATTAGTTTCAATATCGCTCGCTGTGTACACACACCCTGTAAAATTGTTCCTAATATCCAGGAGGAAAGAGAATGCTATTAATCGACATTCCACATGGGGGGGTGAGGCACTTCTTGCGCTATGGGGAGTATTCGCATCCCCCCTCTCCCCCTCTGGCTGTTACGATCCACATTTCAGGGGGGTGAGGCACCACTCTGTGATATGGGGAGTAATAGCACCCCCCTTCCCTCCCTGGATGGTAGAATCCACATCGCAGGGGGGTTAGGCACCCACTGCGATATGGGGAGTAATAGCACCCCCTTTACCCCCCTCCGGCTATTAATCCCCATCAGATGGGCAGTTTGCAAATATTTCCTCCCATTCTATGAGATGTCACTTCAATTTGTTGATGGATTTATTTCCTTTGCTGTGCAGAAGATTTTCGTTTTGGTTGCCTGTGCTTGTGGAGTATTACTCAAAAAATGTTTGCCCAGACTAAACTGGAGAGTTTCCTCAGTGCTTTCTTTTCGTAGTTTCATGGTTTGAGGTCTTAGATTTAAGTCTTTAATCCATTTTGATTTGACTTTTTGTATATGATGAGAGATAGGGGTCTAGTTTCATTCTTCTGCATATGGGAATCCAGTTTTCCCAGCCCCATTTATCAGAGACACTGTCCTTTACCTAATGTAAATTCTTGGCATCTTTGTTGAAAATGAGTTCACCACAGATGTACGGATTTATTTCTGGGTTCTCTATTCTGTTCCATTGGTCCATGTGTCTGTTTTTATGTCAGTATCATGCTATTTTGGTTAGCATAACTCTGTAGTACAATTTGAAGTCAGGTAATGTGATTCCATCAGTTTTGTTCTTTTTGTTCAGGATAGCTTTGGCTATTCTGGGTCTTCTGCAGTTCCGTATCAATTTTAGGACAGTTTTTTCTATCTCTGTGAAGAATGTCATTGGTCTTTTGATAGGGATTGCATTGAATCTGTAGATTGCTTTGGGTAAGATGAACATTTTGATAATATTGATTCTGCCAATCCATGAACATGGAATATCTTTCCATTTTTTGGTGTTATTTTCAATTTGTTGCATCAATGCTTTATAGTTTTCATTGTAGAAATCTTTTACTTATTTTGTTTAGCTAATTCCTAGGTATCTTATTTTATTTGTAGCTATTATAAATGGGATGGGTTTCTTGATTTCTTTTTCAGATTGTTCATTGTTGGCATCTACAAACACTACTGATATATGTATATTGATTTTGTATCCTGCAACTGTACTGAATTTGTTCATCAATTCTAATAGCATTGGTGGAGTCTTTAGGTTTTACCAAATATTAATATAAGATCATATCATCTGCAAACAATGATAATTTGTCTTCTTCATCTCCAATTTGGATGCCCTTTGTTTCTTTCTCTTGTCTGCTTGCTCTAGCGACGACTTCCCATACTATGTTGAATAACAGTGATGAAAGTGGTCATTCTTGTCTTTTTCCAGATCTTATAGAAAGGCTTTCAGTTTTTCCCTGTTTAGTATGATACCAGTTGTGGGTCTGTCATATACAGTTTTTACTGTGTTGAGGTATATCCTTCTATACCCAGTTTTTTCAGGGTTTTTATCATGCAGGGATGTTGAATTTTATCAAATGCCTTTTCAGCATCATTTGAAATGATTAGATAGTTTTTGTTCTTCATTGTGTCTATATGATTTATGACTGACTGATTTGCATGTATTTAACGATCCTTGCATTCTTGGGAAAATCCCAGTTGATCATGATGAATTATTTTTTAATGTATTGTTGACTACTGGTTGTTAATATTTTGTTGAGGATTTTTGCATCGATATTCATCAGGGATGTTGGCCTACAGCTTTCTATTTTAAATGTATTTTTGTCTGGTTTTGGTATCAGGATAATACTGGCCTTGATAAATGAGTTTGGAAGTATTCCTTCCTCTGTTTTTTTTTTAAATAGTTTGAGTAGAATTCATATTAGTTATTCTCTAAATGTTTGATAAAATTCAGCAGTGAAGCCATTGCGTCCTAGGCTTTTCTTTGCTGGGAGACATTTTATCACAGCTTCTATCTCATTACTTGTTATTGGTCTGTTCAGATTTTGGATTTCTTTATGGTTCAGTCTTGGTAGATTGCATGTGTTTAGGAATTTACCCATTTCTTCTAGGTTCTTAAATTTATTGGCATATAGCTGCTCATAGTAGCCTCTAATGATTCTTTGAATTTCTGCAGTATCACTTATAGTGTCTCCTTATCCATCTATAATTTTATGCACTTGGGTCTTCTCTCTTTTTTTCTTAGTGTTGCTAAAGATTTGTTGATTTTGTTTACCTTTTCAAAAAACAACTTTTCATTTCATTAATATTCTGTGTTTTTTATTTCAATTTTATTCGTTTTGTGGTGATCTTTTTATTTTCTTTTTCTTCCCTCCCCCCTTTTTTTGCAATTCTTATTCCAGCATTGAATCTGATCTTTATTATTTATTTCTTATTTATTTATTTATTTAGAGACAGGGTCTCACTCTGTTGCCCAGGCTGGAGTGCAGTCACACAATTTCAGCTCACTGCAGCCTTTACATCCCAGGCTCAAGCAATCTGCCCACCTCAGCCTCTTGAGTAGCTGGGACTATATGCACATGCCACCATGCCTTGCCTATATATATATATATATATATATATATATATATATATATATATATATATTTTTTTTTGTAGAGATGGGATTTCACCATGTTCCCCATGCTGGTCTCGAACTCCTGAGCTAAAGTCATCTGCCCGCCTCAGTCTCCCAAAGTGCTGGGACCACAGGCCTATGCCACTGCACTCAGCCTATTTCTTTTCTTCTACTAATTTTGGGTTTGGTTTTCTTTTGCTTTTTAAGTTTTTTAAGATGTATTGTTGGGTTGTTTGAAGTTTTTCCCGTTTTTTTTTTTTTGATGTAGGCACTTATTGCTATAAACTTTCCTTTTAGTACTGCTTTTGCTGTATCCATAAGTTTTGGTATGTTTTGTTTCCATTTTCACTTGTTTCAGAAAAATTTTAAATCTTTTTCTTAATTTCTTCATTGACCCTCTGCTCATTCAGGAACATATTGTTTAATTTCCAAGTGTTTGTATAGTTTCCAAAATTTCTCTTGCTATTGTTTTCTGGTTTTATCCCATTGTAGTCAATGAAGATATTTGATATAATTTCAATTTTGTTTGAAATTTTTAAAACTTGTTTTGTGGCCTGACATATGGTCTACTGGTGAGAATGATCCATGTGTTAAGAAGAATGTATATTTTGCAGCTGTTGGATGAAATGTCCTGTAAATATCTATTAGATCCATTTGGTCTACAGTGCAGATTAAGTCTGATGTTTCTTTGGTGATTTTCTGTCTGGAAGATCTGCCCAGTCCTGAAAGTGGGGTGTTGAAATCTCCAGCTATTACTGTATTAGAGTTTCTCTTTCTTCTTAGCTCTAATAATATTTGCTTTATAATCTGGGTGCTCCAGCATTGGGTGCATATATATTTACAATTGTTATATCCTCTTGACCCCTTTATCATTATATAGTGACCTTTTTGGGTCTCTTTTTATGGTTTTTGTCTTGAAATATATTTTGTCTGATGTTAGTATAGCTACTGCTGCTCTTTTTTGGTTTCCATTGGCGTGGAATATCTTTTTTCATCCCTTTGTTTTCAGTCTCTATGTGCCTTTGTATATGAAATGTGTTTCTTGTAGGCAATAGATCATTGATCATTGGGTCTTTTTTTTTTTTTTAAATCTATTTCAGCCACTCTAAGTCTTTTGATCAGAGAGTTTAGTCCATTTATATTCAATGTTATTATTGATAAGTAAGGACTTACTCCTGCCATTTTGTTATTCATTTCTGGTTGTTTTGTGGTCTTCTCTTCCTTCTTTCCTTTTTTCCTATCTTCCTTTTAGTAAACGTGATTTTCTCTGGTAGTATGTTTTAACTTCTTGCTTTTACTTTTTGTGCTCTTTGATTTGAGGTTACCAGGAGGCTTGCAAATAATATCTTATTTTTTACACTGATGAAAACCGAACACTCATTGTACAAGCAAAGAAAATAACAAGCAATGAGAAAACTAATAAAAACTAAAATTTAACTTCACCCTCTGCTTTTTAACTTTCTGTTGTTTCTATTCACATCTTACTGTACTGTCTATGTCTTGAAAAGTTGTCATAGTTGTTATTTTTGGTTAGGCTCATCTTTTAGCTTTCCTACTCAAGATATGAGTAGTTTACACACCACAATTACAGTGTCATAATATTCTGTGTTTTTCTGTGCACTTACTACTACCAGTGAGTTTTGTACTTTCGGATGATATTTTGTTGTTCATTAGCATTCTTTTCTTTAGATTGAAGAACTGTCTTTAGCATTTCTTGTAGAACAGGCCTGGTGTTGATGAAATCTCTTAGCTTTTGTTTGTCTAGGAAAGACTTTATTTCTCTTTCATGTTTAAAGGAAATTTTCATTTGGATATACTAATCTAGGATAAAAGTTTTTTTTTCCTTCACTACTTGAAATATGTCATGCCACTTTCTCCTGGCCTATAAGGTTTCCACTAAGAAGTCTGCTGCCAGTATTGGAGCTCCTTTGTATGTTATTTGTTTCTTTTCTTTTGCTGCTTTTAAGATCCTTTATCTTGGACCTTTGGGAGTTTGATTATTACATGTCTTGAAGTAGTCTTATTTGGGTTAAATCTGCTTGGTGTTCTATAACCTTCTTGTACTTTGAATATTGATATCTTTCTCTAGGTTTGGGAAGTTCTCTGTTATCATCCCTTTGAATAAACTTTAAACCCAGATCGTCTACCTCCACTTTAAGACCAAAAACTCTTTGATTTGTCCTTTTGAAGCTATTTTCTAGATCTTGTGAGTGTGCTTCTTTCTTTTTAAATCTTTTTTTATTTCGTCTCCTCTGACTGTGTATTTTCTTTTTTCAGTTTTTGTTTTTGTTTCAGACAGGATCTTGCTCTGTTGCCCAAGCTGGAACACAGTGGTGTGATCATGGCTCACTGCAGCCTTGACCTCTTGGGCTCAAGTAATCCTCCTACCTCAGCCTCATGAGTAGCTGGAGCTACAGGCACATGCCACCATACTTGACTAATTTTTGCGTTTTTTTTTTTTGTAGAGATGGGGTTTCACCATGTTGCCCAGGCTGGTCGTGAATTTCTGGGGTCAAGTGGTCTACCCACTTTAGCCTTCCAAAGTGTTGATATTACAGCCGTCAGCTACCATGCCTGGCCTGATTATGTTTTTTCAAAAAACATGTCTTCAACCTCACTAATTCTTTCTTCTGCTTGATCAATTCTGCTGTTAAAAAAACACTGATACATTCTTCAGTATGTCACTTGAATTTTTCAGCTCCAGAATTTCTGCTTAATTCTTTTTAAATATTTCAACTTCTTTGTTAAATTTACCTGACAGGATTCTGAATTCCTTCTGTGTTATCCTGAATTTCATTGATCTTCCTCAGAACAGCTATTTTGAATTTTCTATCTAAAAGGTCACATATCTCTGCCTTCCCAAGATTTGTCACCGGTGCCTTATTTTGTTTATTTGGTGAGCTCATGTTTTCCCGGATGGTCTTGATGCTTGTGGATGTTTGTCAGTGTCTAGGCATTGAAGAATTATGTATTTATTGTAGTGTTCACAGTCTGGGCCTGTTTGTACTCATCCTTTTGGTGAAGGCTTACCAAGTATTCAAAGGGACTTGGGTGTTATGATCTAAGCCCTTGGCCACTTCAGCTTTATTTGCATTAGGACACACCCCAAGCCCAGTAACACTATGGGTTTTGAAGACTTGTAGAGGTACCACCTTAGGGGTCTTGGGTGAGACCCAGGAGAATTCCTTGGATTACCAGGCAGAGACTCTTTTCTTTTCTCTTACTTTCTCCCAGACAAATGGAATTTTTTTCTCTCTCTGTGCTTAGCTGCCTGGAGCTGAGGAGGGGATGACGCAAGCCCTCCTGTGGCCACCACCACTAGGACTGCGTATAGTCAGACCCAAAGCCAGCACAGCACTGGGTCTCGTTCAAGTCTTACAGTGACCACTGCCTGACTACTGCCTATATTCATTCAAAGCCAACAAGCTCTACAATCAGTAGGTCATGAATTCAGCCAGGTTTGTATCCTTCCCGTCATGGTGGAGAGTTCCCCCTCAGACCCAGGTGGGTCCAGAGTTGCCATCCAGCAGCCAGGGCCTGAGATTGGAGAACCTTAAGAATCTACCTGGTGCTCTATTATACTGTCACTGAGCTGCCACCCAAGCTGCAAGACAGAGGTCTTCCCACTCTTCCCTCTCCCCTTTCCTCAGGCAGAGGAGTCTCTCCCTGTGGCCACCACTGCCTGAGGCCCACAGCAAGTAGTGCCTGGCTACTGCCAATGTTCACTCAAGGCCTAAGCAGTCTTCATTCAGCTTGTAGTGAATGCTGCCAGGCCTGGGGCTTTCCCTTAAGAGCAGTGGGCTCCTCTCTGTGCCAGGGCAAGTCCACAAATACTGTCCAGAAGCCAAGCCCTGGAATTAAGGACCCTAGGAGCCTGCTTGGTGCTATACCTACTGTGGCTGAGCTGGTATCCAAACTACAAGACAAAGTGCCCTTTACTCATCCCTCTCCTTTCCTTAAGTAGAAGAGTCTCTTCCCATAACCTTCACAGCTGGGAATGTGCTAGGTCACACCTGAAGCTGGCATGAATCTGAGTCTCCCCCAAGGCCCACAGTGAGTGCTACATGGCTACCCCTGCTCATTATTCAGGGCCCAAGGGCTCTTTATTCAGCAGGTGATGAATCCTGCCAGGACTGGTTCCTTCCTTTTTCTCTTTCTGCCTTAAAGGCAACAGGTTCCCTTCTGGCCCAGTGTGTGTCTAGAAATGTCATCTGGGAGCTAGGGGACCTCACAACTGTGCCCAGTGGCCTATTCTGTTGTAAATAAACTGGTATCCAAGTTGTAAGACAAAGTTCTCTTTACTTTTTCCATCTTCTCCTCAAGCAGAAAGGAGTTTCTCCCAAAGCTGCAAGGTGCATGGCCTGGGGTTGAGGAGGAGTGGCAGAAGCACTCCCTTGGCTGCCACAGCTGGTGTCTCACTAGGTCGCATGCATCCCAAGTCTACTGACTCTGAGCTCAGCAGTGCACCAGGACTTGTCCAGGGATTGTTCTCCTTGTGGCCTAGGCTGCCTTTCAAGTTTATTTAGGATTCCACTTTAGCCCATAATGGAGAGACTTGCTAGAACTCAGGTTCTGACTGCTGGGATGGATAATTCCCCTCTGGCTAGGGCTGGTCTAAATGCTTCTTCCTTGGGTACTGGCTGAGCTCTGCCTGGTGTTGCTTTCTGCTGTGACAGGGCAGCACCGAGTTCCAATGCAAAGTCCTACAATCAGTGCTGTCACCCTCCCCCAAGTTCACAGATTCTGTCTCTGCACCACATGGCTGTTGCCAGGTGATGGGAGAGGGTGTAAGCAATTCAAGACTGCCTTTCCTACCCTCTTCAGTGCCTCTTTCCTAAATATGATGTTAAAACCAGGCACTGTAATCACTCACCTGTTTTGTGGTTCTTATGAAGGGACTTTTTTTCCCCTCTGTGGATAGTTTTTTAATTTGGTGTTCCTGCAGTGGGGATGAACTCTGGAGGGTTCTATTTGGCCATCTTGTTCTGCCTTCCTCTAGAATTTTTAAATTTTAATAAATTCCAACAACATTACTTTCCGTCATGGATTATACTTTTGGTGTTATATCTAAAAAGGCATAATTAAACCCAAGGGCATATAGTTTTTCTCTTACGTTTTCTTCTAGAGGTTTGATGGTTTTTCATTTTACACTTAGATTTATGGTTCATTTTGAAGTAATATTTGTGAAAGACGTATGGTCTGTGACTTTATTATTATTATTATTTTTTCATGTGTATGTCCATATTTTCCAGCAGCATTTGTGGAAAAGATGATTCCTTCTCCACTGAACTGCCTATGTTTGTTTGTCAAAGATCATTTGACTCTATTTGTGTAGGTCTATTTCTGGGCTTTCTATTCTGTTCCACTGATATATGCATCTATCTTTTGCCAGTACACTTTCTTTATTATTGTAGTTTTACAGTAATATACATTTTTGGTAGCCATGTTTTTAACGTTTTCAATGATTGTTTTTCAGTTGATTCTCTTGTGATTTTTTTTTTTTTTTTCGTTTTTACCAGTATATTCACACAATTGACCTGAACTTCCAGGGCAATATTAAATAATGGTAATTGTATGCTCAGTGGCTCTCAAACTTGGGTATTCACACAATTCAGCTGCTATGATGGCTAATATGGCTAGTTTTATGTGTTAGCTTGGCTAGACTATAATATTTACTAATTTAATCAAACACTAATTTAGATGTTGCTATGAAGGTAATTTGCAGATGTAGGTTACATCTACAATTAGTTGACTTTAATTAAAAGAGGTTACCCTTAACAATGTGTATGAACCTCATCCAATCAAGTTAACTGCTTAAGAATAAAAAGTGAATTTTTCCAGATAAGAAGAAATTCTGCCTCAACACTGCAAATCAACTGCTGCCTGAGTTTCTAGCCTGGCCTTTATAGATTTTAGACTTGCCAGCTCCATAACTGTGTGAGCCAATTCCTTAAAATAAATCTATGTATGTATGTTTGTATGTATCCATCCATCTATCCATCCATCCATTTATCCTATAAGTTCTGTTTCTCTGGAGAACTCTGGCTGATGCAACATCCAAAAGAATAAAATTCCTAGGAAAAAATTTAATCAAGAAGGTATAGGACTTGTGCTTGAAAATTACAACATTGCTGAAAAAAAATCAAAGATCTAAATAAATGAAAAGACATATTCCATGTTTATGCATTGCAAGACTTATGATGTTTTAAATGACTATACTTCCCAAAGCAATCTACAGATTCAAAGCAATCACTATCAAAATATCAATAATTGCTTTTGCAGAATTTGAAAAGCTTACTGTAAATGCATATGGAGGTTATGCATGAGTTCAGTAACATGGACATCTACTCACTAAGGCTGACTTGGCTACAGGTACTGCCAAGTGTCCAATTTGCCAACAGCCAGAGAACAATACTGAGTTCCCATTATGTCACCATTCCCCAGGGTGATCAGCCAGCTACCTGGTGGCAGGTTGATTACACTGGATTGTTTCCATTATGGAAGGAGCAGCATTTTGTTCTCACCAGAATAGATGTTAGTCTGAGTGAAGATTTGACATCTTTGCTTGTAATGCTTCTACCAAAACTATTATCTGTGCTGTGCCATTCTTTTGTTGCTATAAATAAATATTCAAGGATGAGTAATTTATAAAGAAAAAAGGTTTAGTTGGCTCATGGTTCTGCAGGTGTAGAGGAGGCATGGCTCTGACACAGGCTTCTGGGGAGGCCTCAGGGAGCTTTTACTCATGGCACAAGGCAAAGTGGAAGCAGGCACATCACATGGTAAGAGTGAGAGAAAGGGAGAAGGTGCCACACACTTTCAAACAACCAGATCTCCCAAGAACTCATTATTGCAAGGACAGCACCAAGCCATGAGGGATCTGCCCCCATGACTGAAACACCTCTCCCCAGGCCCCACCTCCAACCTTGATGATTACATTTCAACATGAGATTTGGGTGTTGGAAATAAGCAAACCATATCATGTGGACTTACAGAATGCCTTAAATGCATATTCCATTATATGTGTAATTCCACATGGCATTGTTTCTGACCAGGAGTTCACTTTAGAGCAAATAAGGTGCAGCAATAGGCCCGTGCTCATGAAATTCACTGGTGTTACCATGTCTCCCATGTTTCTCTCTTGTGTCTCATCTCTGCTCTTTACTGATTCAGGGACCTAAGTCCTAAGCCCAAGTGGTGTAGGAAGAGCACATTTCAGATAGGGACTCAGAGCACCCTTTACAACATTTTAAAACTGGGTTACAGAAGTTTTAGTTTCAGCAGTTGCTAATTACCTTAAAGAAGGCAATTTCCACATGTCTTATAAAAATCCAGTTTGAAAAATCTACTCTAGAAAAGCAAGGAAAATCAGTAATATCACAGCATGCTTTGGGATTCTTTCATCTCTTCACAGGGTGGCACTGAAGTTATAGACTTACGTCCTCCCTCATTGAGGAAGACTTGTCAAATCATCTCTGGATGGACAGACTGAGAGAAATAGACTCAAGGCTGTGGCTGTGTACACTCTGGCATTTCCTTGCCGCAAATCTTGCCTTTCCCATCCCCGAGCCCATAGGTGCTGTTCTTAGTTAGATGGCATTGGCAGAAAGATGCTGGGATCTCAGCCATGCATGGTAGAAAATATAAGCAAGCTGGGGCTGAGTACAAGCCAGGAAGATTAACACATCAATGAGGAGGCTTCTTGTGAAGGATACTCCAAAGACTACTATTGGATCGAGGCATAAAGCACTTGTATTAATTGGATAGACCAACTGCAGTAACCAAGGTTCCTGAGTGTAATAATGACTCATGAACAGTCCAAAATAGTTCCAGTTGGCGGATAACTATGCTTCACCCAGAAATCCAGGGATCTAGGCTGACAGGATCTGCCATCTTTAACACATGGTTTTCAAGGTTGCCCTGGACATCAACACCAAGCCACTGGAAGGGAAAAGAGGTCACATAGAAAGTTTTTATGGGACAGACCTGGAACACTACTTCTCGCTTTCTTTTGGTAGAACTGAATCATATGTCCACATCTAACTGCAAGGGAGACGGGGCTATAGGCCCAAGAAGAAGAGGAAATAAATGTCATGAGGAACAGCAATCTCTTACACAGTGTCTGTGCCCAAGGGATGGTGATGTGATGTCTGGATTAGGGCAGCAGGAGCTAAAGACAAGATTTTGCTGAAATTCAGACAAGAGGCAGCATTTTCTTTTGAACGGTTCTGGTTGGCTTAGAGTAAGACCTAGCCAGTTACAGGTGTGGGAAATGGTTTTAGTGGTGGGAATGTTATGGATGTTAATGCCCAGGCCCCGGGGAAAGGGACTGCAAGAGTGAAGTAGGGCAGAATTCCTGAACCTAAATCACAAGGACTAAGATTCAAGTCCAGACTCTAGTGATGATATTGAAGGCCAGTAATGTGGACAGAGGTTTAGACAAAGGCTTACATGTGAGGACTTGCCTTGACATTAAGACATAATTCCAGGTCTCCACTGTCAGTGTGTCTAGAACTGCTTGGCTTGGCTCTGGGATAGTTTGAAATTCTCCTTAGGCCTCTCTTTTCCAGAAGGGCACTCACTTATGCCCTTCAAAGGGCTTAATTTCTCAGAAGCAAGGGATGGGGATGGTGGCTGAATCCTAGTACCTATGGCTTCCTCAAGCAGCCTTAGTCACACTTCCTAGCTTTTAGGAGTTTACATTAAAATGATGCTGGGATACAGGTTACAAATTTCTGATGTCCTGTGACCTCGTAGGACACATTCTGTCTCACAGTTTAGGCATGTAACTTAGGGGCTAAATAACTACCAGTAGACAGCTGGAACATAAATTGTATGCTTTGTTTGCTTTCTTCTTTGTGGGTAGCCAAAAATCCTAAAAATTGTTAAGCCTTTCTGAAAATTGTCTTTTAAGGACGATACTGCATGTACTGTCTAGAGATGTAGTTGGAACAGATGTTGCGAGAGGCTCTTACACTCTAATATGCTGAGAATGCCCGTGTATCCCCTAGGCGTGATCGCAGAGAATCCAACACATTCATAGCACTACAGGGCGTTACCTTCCACTTGACCCTTCCATTCTCTTGATTGTTCAATGCACAAGGGTTATTAAGAGGCTGAATGATGATTATTACACTCCATTGTGGTTGCCTATGTGCTGGCAGATTTTCGAAAACAGAAACCATTCCAGGTTAATGGTATAATGGAATGTGAAAGATTTTGGTCTTGGAGAAAGCTACATTATTTTGTAGAGCAAAACGTGGGATGATAAAGGTGGCAATGTATTGTGGTATTTGAACATAGAATCTGTGGTAAATCTGCCATTTGCTGGAAACTTGATCTTGGGTTAATTGTAATCATTCAGTGCCTCAGTTTCCTCATCTTAGAAATGGGGATTATACCAGTATTCATTTGCACAGGGTTATAGCGAGAACTAAATGAACCAATGTATGCAAAGTGCTTAGCACAAAACCTGGCATATAGTAGGCCCAAAAAAGTATTTATTATTATAGGCTAAGATTTCTTTAAAAAACTTGTCATTTGAGTAATAAAAGTGGGAGATTAATCAGTCACCAAATATAAACACTTGTTCTTAGTGGTTAGAACTGGATCCTTAAAATTCTGTTGGTAAAAGGGTTGGTTTTTTTTGTTTTTTTTTTTTAAATCAACTTCACCTATATCAGCCTTTTTAGTTACCCACCTTAAAAAGATATTAGCTCAAGTAGGGAAAATGTTCCCCAAAAAACTCTAGAGCAGAGGCTCTCATAGTGTGGGCTGCAGGTCAGTGCCATCAGCATCACAGGGAACTTGTCAGAAATGCAAATTCTCAGGCTGGGCACCCCAGGCCTACTGAATCAGAAACTCTTGGGGTCGGGCTCAGCAGTCTGCTTTAACAAGCCTTCTAGTTGAATCTAAAGCTCAGATTTGAAGATCACTGACGTAGAACCATCAGAGATAAATTGTTGATAAAACGTAGCCTGTAGTCATTGCAGAAAACTTATGGAAGTTTATGAACCCAGACCTGCATTTCCAGCTGCCTTCTGGAAACTCCACCTGAGCCCCTCATTTACCCTACTCTGCTTCCTCCTGTGGCATCTTAGTTAATAGTCCTGCCACCCACCCTTCTAAATTCTTCTCCTCTCTCACTTTTCACCCAACCAGCCGCTGAAAACCTGTTAATTCCCTTTCCTGAATGCTTCAATCTGTCTGCTCTTCCCTTCCCACTCTCTTCCCCTTCATTCAGGCTCTCACTACCTCTTGTTGGGTTTAGGTTGGTAGTGTCATATTTTTGTTGCATCTTCTGACCTTTGCTTCTTGAGTTTGCCCACTCTTCTCTCCACACTGCTGCAGAGCACTGATGGATCAGTTGTTTCACTGCTTAAAGACATTTCGGTGCAGTAGACAAATTCCTTACCACGAGATTCCCAGTGCTTCACAACCTAACCAGAGACTCTGTTTCCAGCCTCCCCTTCTTCCTACCCCTCTGTCTCCTGCCTTATGCTCCCACCACTCTCGCCTTTCTTGTCAATGCCACGCTCCTTCATGGCCCCTTACTTGGCATATGTCTTTGTATGTTCATCCTCATTATCTGTTTACTGAGGTTCTATTTAACAGTTCAGCTTCAACATCACTGATCCTAAAGCCTTCTTTGACTCTCCTAAGTAGATATAGAATCTCTCTTTGCAGTTCTTTGGCCATATTCTACTTTTAAAGGCATTTACTGCTGATATTGATAGCTTTCCTACTAAACTGTGAGCTTCTCAGGGCCAAAACAAACAACAAACAAACAATCCTATTCATCTTTGCACCTCCAGCACAGTGGTTAGTACTTATTAAGTAGGTGCTTAATAAATGTTTGCTAAAGAAATAAAGCAATGACTGTGTGTTGTTACAAGAGGATTTTCCTCCTAAGGAACAAAACCTCAGTTGCCCAGGTATAGAATACTGCCTTTGAGAGAGTATTTCTGTTCTGGATCATGGCAGCCATGGAAGAGGATCCGTCTCTGAGGGAAACCACGGGAGAGTTTGGGCAGGTGAAATGTAATTATCCACGCTGGCCCTAAGCCAAGGGTTTGTAGAGCTGCCACCAGGCCAGGGCTAAACACGAATAGGTACGACCTTCATCTCGCCTCCCTTCTGAAGAGCAGATCTTTGGGCAGCCCAGATCTCCGGAACAGCTTGCTAGGGCCTGGGGTCAGTTTCACTTGCAGGAAAGAGGCAGCAGACCCCTGTGACCCCGCTGAGCTGGCTCCGTCGCTGTTGATTTAAACACACAGCCTGGTGTGGAAAAGGCAGATGGTCTGTGATCTTCCTCTCATTCTTTTCAGCTACACCACTGCATTCCTTCCAACTGAAGTTAGCAGCACACACTTCCCTTTCGGGGCACGAGACCCCAGCATGTAATCATAACTTGATATCAGGTTACCAGAAGCCAGTTTCCTCACTGTGTTTGTGTGTCTGTGTCTTCATGTTTATTTCTAAAACCGATAAATCTCCCTACCCAAATAACAAAGCAACACATGCATAAATGCAGAAAATTGAAAAGCTATTTTGCAGCTGACCGTGAATCCTTTCTGGAAGAAGGTGCAGGTTACAGAAAAAGTGGCTGAGCTGGGATTTAAACTCAGGAAGTGTGACTTTGCTGTAGGCTGGGCTTTCAGTGGGTTTACCTGGGGCAGGGGTGGGTTGGAGGCAGCAGAGGCCAACACACATAGCAGGGACCTCTGAGTCCCCTGGTTTTGAATATAACTAAAGCCATAGAACCTTGGAGCTTCCGCAAATATGACCTTGGAGGTGGCCACAGGAGACAGGTGGAGGAATGCAGAGTGGTAAAGGAGGCACGTCCTTTCTACAAAGCAATCTCACATTTAGTCGGTATTGTGCCTCTCAACCATTCTCTAGACAAGATTTTACACCCAGAGCAGAGACTTTCCCCTAAGCAGCAATATTCCTGTATGTTCTACTTTTCATTTTCTTGATTCTCCCTCCAAAGGTCTCCAAGCAATTTACAAACTGTAGGTTGTGTTTGCAATTCGTACCCTTAAAGTATATCTATGTTTCTCTCCCCTCTCACTTTTCTTTTGTCTTTTATGATTGTGACTAAAAAAGAGTAAGAGTGGAGACCAAAGCTCATGAATGTATATGAAGCCATTACATTTGCTGGGCGAGATGCATGCTCAGGCACTCCTTTTTAAATACTTGTCTCCCCATCACCAGAACTGCTTTGGAGCTTTTCCCTCCAATTGCACAAATTCATTATTTACTCTTTTACTGCATCTATTTATAAGTCCGCATGGACCCTTTGGGAGGCCCGATTCGGGTCTCAAAGCTCCTGTAATGAAGCCTGGCTCACTCTGCTTTGATGTAGCTCACTGCTACTGCTGCTTGGGGGATAGACTGTGTGCCCACCACTTTTTTTGAAGGTCAGCCTGACTGAGGACAAAGGATTTTAAATTGTGCTCTGTGGAATCCTGGAATCTTGAGTAAGCTGCCAAAGGGTTCCAGGAAATAACAAGAATAAAATCAGCCACCGACACTACACTGTTTTATTTTTCAAGGCACTATTATTTCAGTTTTGTTGAAATTTTTCTGGGGTTAAAGTATATATCTAGTGCAAGCAGACCGTACTCCCTGAAGTTGGTTTTAAAAGTTCACCAGCGGTGTGGGGCGAGTATGTTTGGAGGAGCCAGATGGGAGTAGTCACGGGGACATTCCCTGGTGGTGACTTGTCCGACATAGGGGTCTGTCTATTTGACCGGGTTGTCGGCTCCAAGAGGACGATGCCTGGCAATAGTAAGCACTTAAGAAATCTTTGTTGAATAAATGAGTGATTGATTTTTTTGTCTACTTTGTGCCTCTGATAGTCCTGCCTGCAGGCTTAATTCTGTTCCAGATTTTGTGCCCATTTTGACCAAAGAAGGAATTTCATCAGCAGCTTGACTGTATGTGCTTCATATGCTTAAAGTCAGGACCCTCAGGCCTGATTGGGACCAAGTGACCCCTCATGACCCACTGACAGACCCCTTCATGCTCCTTAAGTTTCCTTTGCTGCACAAAGTTTGCTCCCAGGGGAATTCCGGGGTGCTTGGCTCACCTTTGGTTCCAGCTCTTCCCTTTCTCCTCTACTGATGACTCCTTGTAATTTCAGGGCAGGAGCTCTGGGGTCCTGGCATCCTGGAGTTTCTCTCCAGATGATTGCCTATCCTCCTACTCCAGGGTCTTGGCCACCAGCTGAGCTGACCGGGTCCCTGGCATCAAAAGCTTTGTAGCCTGGCTGCTCCTTGGAATCTGCTTCTCTAGTTAGCCAGACCTCTCCCTCAGAGAGCTGAGCACCTGGGTATGGGGACAGGGTGTGTGTGTGTTAAAGAGAGAGACAGGCTTTGACTCAGTTTCTCTTCTCGAGTGACTTGTAATGCTCCTCCAGACCCCCATCCTCTAAACTCCCCAGAAATGTCAAGGTTCTCAAAGTTCAGAGGAAAGGGGAAGTCTCTAACCTCTACCTAACTGGTCATAGATAAGTTAACAGTAAGAGTACAAGTATTTCCACTAACAAACACATAGAGTGACTCCTTGGGAAAATATCGGGGTCCCTGGCCTTTTGCTTCCTAAGGTTGCATTTGTAATAAAGGAACAACACTATTGTCAAAAATAAGATTTATTGCAATTTGGGAAAAGCACTCAACATGAGAGAACTTCACTTCTTAGAGGACTCTGCTAATTTCCCTCCGTAGAAAGTGAGAGGGTATCTCCAGGCATCCTAGTGTCGCTCAGTGGTGGTGGAGGCAGAAGTCCTGGTGGTAACTTCTGATGAGGACACGGGGGCAATGGCTCATGGGGAAGGATAAGTAAAGAACCTGCGAAAGTCTCCATGTGGGAGAGATGTGGCAAAGAAGGTTTTAGAAGAAGCAGCTGCTGGACTGAAGAATTACTGAAGGGTGGAAAGGAAATTTTAAGAAGTGTCACTTGGGTTATGATTGCAATCTCCTTAAGTGTTTCTTAAAAGCAAAATAAAAGGTTCAAATTATTTTTGGCTGCCGGACTAGTTTATTTGGATGAGACACTATGCTAGAATCAAACCATTTGGGAACCAGGGATTTTATTCATCAAATATTAAGTGCCAACTACTGGAGATACAACAGTGAACAAGGCAGACCAAAAATCCTTTCTCAAGGACTTGTTAGGAGAGACACAAAGTAAATAAAATAAGTAAATTATGTCATAGATCATAAAGTGATAAGTACTATGGAAAAAATAAAGCAGGAGAGGCACATAGAGAATTCCAAGGGAGGAACGTATTGCAAATCTTAAATATGGTGGTCAGCAAACTCCTCCCAGAGAAAGCGACATGGGAGCAGAGATTGGAGGGTGTGAAGGGTGAGCCAGGCAGGCAAAGTCATGGAAGAGTTAGAAGTAGGGTGTATTTATGAACCAGTAAGGAGGCCAGCATGGCAGATGTGGAGTGAGTATGGTAGGAGAGATCAGAGAATCAAGGAGACCTAACCATGCTGACTATGTAAGCCATTCTAAAACCTGTGGCTTTTCCTCTGGAGGGCTCTGAGCAGAGAAGTGATAAATACAGCTTAGGTGCGTGTGTGTGTTTATTTTTTAGACAGCATTTCACTCGTTGCCCAGGCTGGAGTGCAATGGCGCAATCACAGCTCACTGCAACCTCAGCCTTCCGGGTTCAAGTGATTCTCCTGCCTCAGCCTCCTGATGAGGTGGGATTACAGGGGCCCACCACCATGCCTGGCTGATTTTTTTTTATTTTTATTTTTTGTATTTTTAGTAGAGATAGGGTTTCACCATGTTGGCCAGGTTAGTCTTGAAATCCTGACCTCAGGTGATCCACCCGCCTCGGCCTCCCAAAGTGCTGGGATTACAGGCATGAGGCAGCGTGTCCGGTCCGGTTTAGGATTCATTTTATTTTATTTTATTTTTGAGATGGAGTCTCACTCTGTCACCAGGCTGGATGACAGAGTGGAGTGGCCTGATCTCATCTCACTGCAACCTCCGACTCCCCGGTTCAAGCAATTCTCCTGCCTCAGCCTCCCAAATAGCTGGGATTACAGGCACGTGCCACCATGCCCAGCTAATTTTTGTATTTTTAGTAGAGATAAGGTTTCACCATGTTGGATGGTCTGGAACTCCTGACCTCATGATCTGCCCACCTTGGCCTCCCAAAGTAGTGGGATTACAGGTGTGAGCCACTGCACCCGGCCCTAGCTTAGGTTTTAATATGAGAAAAGATGGAAAGGGAAGCAGATGTCAACAGAACAGTTACAAATCCAGTGACAGACAAAGATGGTGACATGAATATAGTGAGAAGTGTTTGGATTTATTATAATTATACATCTATGTACCTATTACTTATTTAAATTAATAAATAATTTAATAAGTAGCTTAATAAACATTTATTAAGCCTTCACATAGATTATAATCTGAAACCCTAAACCCATCAGCTCCAGAATTCTAGAATTCTAAGGAATAGAGATGATAACCTTGTGTCCAGAATTGGTGGGTTCTTGGTCTAGCTGACTTCAAGAATGAAGCTGCGGACCCTCGCAGGGAGTGTTACAGTTCTTAAAGATAGTATTCCAGAGTTTGTTCCTTCAGACGTTCAGATGTTGTCCGCAGTTTCTTCCTTCTGGTGGGTTCGTGGTCTTGCTGACTTCAGGAGTGAAGCAGCAGACTTTCGCAGTGAGTGTTACAGCTCTTAAAGGCAGTGTATCTGGAGTTGCTCATTCTTCCAAGTGGATTCGTGGTCTCACTGGTCTCAGGAGGGAAGTTGCAGACTTTCGCTGTGAGTGTTACATCTCATAAAGGTGGCAAGGACCCAAAGAGTGAGCAGTAGCAAGATTTATTGCAAAAAGCAAAAGAACAAACCTTCCACCAGTGTTGAAAAGAACCTGAGTGGGTTCCCACTGCTGGCTGGGGCAGCCTGCTTTTATTCCCTTATCTGACCCTACCCACATCCTGCTAATTGGTCCATTTTACAGAGAGCTGATTGGTCCGTTTTGACAGAGTGCTGATTGGTACGTTTACAATCCCTGAGCTAGACACAGAGTGCTGATTTGTGCATTTACAATTCTCTAGTTAGACATAAAAATTCTCCAAGTCCCCACTAGGTTAGCTAGATACAGAGTACTGATTGGTGTATTTACAAACCTTCAGCTAGACACAGAGTGCTGATTGGTGTATTTACAAACCCTGAGCTAGGCACAAAGTGCCTTTAGGATCCCTTAGCTAGACATAAAAGTTCTCCAAGTCCCCATTAGACTCAGGAGCCCAACTGGCTTCACCTAGTGGATCCCGCACAGGGCCAGGGTCGGAGCTGCCTGCCAGTCCCGCGCCGTGCACCCGCACTCCTCAGCCCCTGGGCGGTTGATGGGACTGAGTGCCCTGAGCAGGGGGCGGCGCTCGTCGGGAAGGCTCGGGCCGCGCGGGAGCCCACCGCGGGGGGCGGGCGTTCGCACTAGGCGGGCTGCAGATCCCGAGCCCTGCCCCGCCAGGAGGCAGCTGAGGCCCCGCGAGAACTGGAGCGCAGCACCGGCGGGCGGGCACTGCTGTGGGACCCTGCGCACTCACCGCAGCTGCTGGCCTGGGTGTTAAGCCTCTGACTGCCCTGGGCCTGCGGCGCCGGCCTGCCGCTCCGAGTGCGGGGCCCGCCGAGCCCGCGCCCGGCGGAACTGACGCTGGACTGTGAGTGCGGCGTGCAGCCCCGTTTCCCATCCGCGCCTCTCCCTCCATACCTCCCCATAAGCAGAGGGAGCCAGCTCCGGCCTCCGCCAGCCCAGAGAAGGGGCTCCCACAGTGCACTGGCGGGCTGAAGGGCTCCTCAAGGGCCGCCGGAGTGGACGCCGAGGCCGAGGAGGCCTGGAGAGTGAGGGCTGCTAGCACATTGTCGCCTCTCAGCCTGAGAAAGCAAGGAGCTGGCACTTTCCTGTCATAGAATCTACTGAGAAGCATAAAGAATGAGTTTTTGGCAGGTGACATTCCATGTGGACAGAGGACCGGGTAGGGGCAAAGGCCCTGAGTTGAGCAAGGGGAACTCAGACGAATAGGATGTGGTTGGAGGTTGGTGCATGAAAGAGTGTGCTGGAGGTTATGTCTCCAAACTAGGTGGGAGGCGATCATGAAGCGCATGGTGATGAAAGTTGCAGGACAGGGTGGCGTTTGGGGAGGGACTCCTCTTAGCAACACCTGCAGCCTTAAGGGAAGACCTGCTTTGCTCAGTCCCAACCTGTTCTAGGGAAAGGAGACAAGCTAGTTTTCCTGCAACCAATTGGGATGCTTTGAGACTCAGGCAGAGGGTCAGAGCTGGAAGAACCTTCAACATCACCCAGCTACTTTCACTCATTATGTGTGCAGAGGATGGCGTGGAAGCCTTGGAGGCCAGGGGAGTTTTTAAGGTTACCAGTTAGAAAATGGCAGAGCTGGGCCTTTAGCCCTGGACAGAGTTTTGTCAATTGCACCTGAATGTGTTGGAAGCTTTATTCAGCCTCTCCCTTTTCTCCTTGATCTAGTGGGATGGGGCCCTATCTCTCAGGCATCTATTGGCAGGAACCCATTCATCTGAGAATCTGGTTTCTGTTTCGGCAGGTGAATCATGGATGGCACAGATTTTGCCCCAGAATCGAACTGGTCTTAGACTTTTACTCAGGAGTTTTGCCTTATGGTCCTTTTTTGCACCTCTTGTCATCCTGATTTGAGACTTGCTCCAGGCTCCAATCTCTTGCTTCTGTGATCTGCTCTTCTCTGCCTGATGACCTACCTGAGGCTGGGCCCAGTTCTGTTTGCTCTCTCTCCATCCACCCATCTTCTGTACAAGACTAGAATACCAAAGCCTCATTTCTCTCCTACTATAAACTCCAAAATACTCTTTTCTAAACCCAGCCCGTAAGGGCTCTCTTCATGTCTGTCCCACTTTCCTTTTTCTGCATACATTCTTCTCCTCGCGTCCTTAGTTCTCTCCCTTTCTGTTTTAAATCCTGATGTCTTCTTCCTCATCTTGTACTGTCTTCCTTATTAATTACCCCACTACTCACAAAAAATGTTTAGGGACAGTTGGATAATTTGGCAAGAAAGAATCCTTTTGGGAGTGAGGGATAAGCAGGGAAAGAAGCTGTGAATATTCACGCTTTGTTATTTTTTCGCTGTCACATCACTTCCCATAACAAGTAGGGCACTGAATTTCAGGTTTGATCTGCACTGTGTGGAGTGGAGCTGTTATGTCTACTTTTCTTCCTTCTTCTTTGAACTATGTATTTTCATGCAATGGACAAAGATGTCCATTCTTCAGATTGCAATTTTAGACGGCCACATGTGAGCTTCCTGGTAAACCAAACACTTATGTTTCTCTCACCTGCTGCCATCAGCTCACAACACCTTGGTTTGACACCCATTTGTACCATTTCCTATGGCTTCAAGTTTTGATCAGCCTATATGCTTTCAAATATCACCTCTATTCTAATGACTGTCAATTTTATTCCTCTAGCCCAACGATCTCTCCAGATTTAAACCTCTTTAGATTGTCACAAAGCTTCAGTCTCTGATAGCCATTACAAGTTTGCGACTGAGTTTGAGTCCCAAAGTTTTCTGGCCTTCGTCTGAGGTAAGTTACTCAGCTTTTTTTGTTTTGTTACTTAGCTTTTGAGCTACTTTTTCCTCTCCTGAAAATGGGAGAGAATATGAATACCCACCTGAAAGGGAGGGTGGGAAGACCAAATGACATAATTCATAATTGATGTAGAAGTGCCTTGTAGCTTGTAATGGACGTAAAAAAGCCCTCTCCAAATCTTCATTGCCTTGTGAGTTGTATTTGCAACTTCAGCAGATGCCAGATAAATTTAGAAATTGCCCCTGCAATAGACATATGTTGCCACCAGGTGGCAGGAGAAACCTGTGATGCAATCAAGGAGAACGAACAGTCTCAGAGAGAATTAATAAAATAAATTCTGATTGTTAGAAGCAGCCAACGCTTTAGTGTTTATTAAATAAACAACAAAGCTTATTTATAAATCACAGAAACCCGGAATACGCCAAATGTGAATCCTCTAATACAGGATGTTTCAAACAGTTTTTAGGCCCTGGTACTCATTTTTCCGGCTGAAATCTTACACAGAACCCCAAGTATAGAAAGTAGATAAAAGTGGCAGAACTTTTTCTGAAGTAGGGCAGGCACACTGGGAGTTAATTCACTCATCCTCCTTCTTTATCCTTGAGCCACCTCTGCCAAACCTCAGGTCTTCATGGGACTGAGTTCTAAACCACTGTTCTAATAACTGTATTAATACCCTTTAAAAATATTCCTTTGTCATTGTAAAAAATGCATATTACTCTAAAATATATAGAATTTTGGATAGAGTTTTTATAAAATATAAATTATAAATATACTTAAACGTGTGTAAATATAAAATTATAAAATTTGGACTGGGCGTGGTGGCTCATGCCTGTAATCCCAGCACTTTGGGAGGCGGAGGTGGGCGGATCACTTGAGGTTAGGAGTTTGAGACCAGTGTGGCCAACATGGTAAAACCCCATCTCTAATAAAAAATACAAAATATTAGCTGGGCATAGTGGCGGGCGCCTTTAATCCGAGATACTTGGGAGGGTGAGGTAGAAGAATCCCTTGAACCTGGAAGGCAGAAGTTGCAGTGAGCCAAGACTGTGCCACTGCACTCCAACCTGGGTGACAGAGTAAGACTCCATCTCAAAAATAAAATAAAAAGTAAAATGCATAGAGTTTGTAGCATATAAAATATATAAAATACAGAATTTTAACAGAATCTATGTAGAATATATACTATATAAATGTACAAATTTTTAGTTTTAGAATGAAAAAAGTGTCATTTTGTGAGGCCCTTTAGAAAGTGACTAAAAAGAATATTTCTAACATTCCAAGCTGCTCTTTACCTCTGACTTCAGACTGTTGGATTTTTTTTTACCTAGCTGTTGGTTCAAGATGGCAGACTGAGCACACACATTCAACCTCTTCCACCTTTAAAAGTGTCAACAGGAATAAGTGAATTCAATGTAAGAAGGTATGTAAATAAATGAGTTTATTAAAAAGTGAGAATGAATGTGACATAGGAGAAGGTCAGCTGTTTTGAGGAGTTTCTAGAATATAGAAGGCAGAAGGTGTATCATATTTAAGCTCATGCGCAAACCAGACTAGAGAGGGCCAGGGCTCAGTTCTGCCCTAGAGAAAGCAGGAGTGATGGGGAGCAGGTTTCTGTGGGAAGGAGAAGAGCCTCCCCCACTCCTGGAAGTCCATGGTGTGGAGAAATGCAGAAGGAAAGTAGGGGGAATGGCCAACCTGGGGATAAGGAGCAAACTGTCTCTAGGATGGCTGCCTTGATCAGGTTTTAAAGCCTCTCTCACTACTAATGAGTGTTCTTTCCATCTAAAGCTAAAGGGAAATCAATATTTTCTAAAGTAATTGAGAAATCTGTATGCAAGGGGCCAGGCCCAAAATATGGATGGCTGGAGTCCATAAGAGCATCTTCTTAATATAGGCTCTGGGGTCAGAGGATGTCAGAGATGGTGCCACCCGCCTGCTCTGCTTTCTCACACCAGGAAGAGATGCCTTCTAGTGAACACACTTCCCCTACAGACAGAAAGCCCACATTCATTCCTCTTACTAGAGGGGCAAACATAAACCCATCTTTCTCCATTGATTAACCTACCAAGGGTGTCCAATCTTTTGGCTTCCCTGGGCCACATTGGAAGAAGAATTGTCTTGGGCCACATATAAAAGACACTAGCGCTAATAATAGCTGATAAGCTAAAAAAAGAGATAATTGAAAAAAAATAAAATCTCATAATGTTTTAAGAAAGTTGATGAATTTGTGTTGGGCCGCATTCGAAGCCATCCTGGGCTGCATGCAGCCTGCAGGCTGTGGGCTGCGGGGGTTAAACAAGCTTGATCTAGACCATTCTGCAGAAATGTGAATTGAGAGCCAGTGCTCACCAGGCTCGTGAAGAGAGTGAGCAGCATAAAATGAGAATGAACAAACAGAACTGACCCCAGAGAAAGTGGGGACAATTTAAGGAAAATAAGGGAACTTTAAAAGGATTATGAAGAATGTGAATTATTCAAGATAATATACTCATAAAATGAAAAGGGTGTATTATGATAAAGAGGCCACAAGTGAACAGAGAAAATTCCATAGAGATTTAAAAATAAGATCCATGAATTTAGGCTGCCACAGTGCACAACTCTAAGGGTGCCCTTTGCATTGTAGTGCTGTAAATGGAGCAATCTGGATGTGCAGTGCACAGCTGGTGTGGTCACATGTGATGACCTGAATGTGGAGGTCAGGGCTTCTGGGTTCAAGTGCAGACTATGGCATGACTGGAGAGATGGCTTGACTTCTCTGGATCTTAGTTTATTCTTCATCTAAAATACTGTGTGGCCAGGGATATATTCAGTGAGGGCACAGCATGAGGCCTTTTTCTGTCTTTGGTTCCTTTAGATGTTAAGAGGTACCCCTCCACTCTCCAGCACTTCCCGAAGGTAGCTCTGCTACTGTCTAGGTCATTTAATATATGCATTTAGCCAGTTGCGGTGGCCCATGTCAACACTTTGGGAGGCTGAGGCGGGTGGTTCACCTCAGGTCAGGAGTTCAAGGCTGGCCTGGTCAACATGGGGAAACCCTGTCTCTACCAAAAATACAAAAATTAGCCAGTGTGGTGGGCACCTGTAATCCCAAGTACTTGGGAGGCTGAGGCAAGAGAATTGCTTGGACCTGGGAGGTGGAGGTTGCAGTGAGCTGAGATCGCGCCATTGCACTACAGCCTGGGTGACGAGAGTGAAACTGTCTCAAAATATATATATATATATGCGCATTTATAACCTATTGAAACTCTTTCCTCCTTTGGATCTGAAGCTGGGAATGTGAAGGAATTGGGAGGGCATCCTGCACCCAATCTTTGACTAGTCCCAGAACAATTCTTTCTTGGCAATGTTTCAATACTGGGCTAGTATATATCTCCTTCATAAAGATGAGAGTATACAAAAATCAATATAAGGTTTATGGAAAAGTTCTGTAGCACAAGAGAAGCATGGTAATGTGCTGTGACTAAGCAAATTCACTTTCTTCTGAAATAGATTTTGTGCAAGTAAATGAAACGATTAAAAAAATACCAATTCCTAAAAAGAGGATACTTTCTTCCATTAAACTGACTAGGCTGTTATGGGGGGTGGGGATGGGGAGTAAGAACATAAAATGATGCATAGAAATGAAAAAATATAGTAGCTAAAATAAAATCCATATAAGGATAAAAAAAGTGAAGACACACTACTATAAAAAAGCAGTTAGGCTGGGTGTGGTGGCTCATGGCTGTAATCCTAGTGCTTTGGGAGGTTGAGGCAGATGGATTGCCTGAGCTCAGGAGTTCGATATCAGCCTGGGCAACACGGTGAAACCTTGTCTCTACTAAAATACAAAAAACTAGCCAGGCATGGTGGCGGGCGCCTGTAGTCCCAGCTACTTGGGAAGCTGAGGCAGGAGAATTGCTTGAACCTGGAAGGCGGAGGTTGCAGTGAGCCGAGATTGCACCACTGCACTCCAGCCTGGGTGACAGAGTTAGACTTTGTCTCAAAAAAAAAAAAAAAAAAAAAAAAAAAAAAAAAA
>NC_045447.1:32945807-33183067 GCF_002776525.5 Piliocolobus tephrosceles | reverse complement strand
AAAAAAAAAAAAAAAAAAAAAAAAAAAAAAAAAAGAAAATCAATCAGGTAGAAAATGAACTTTAAATGTTTTCAGAGTGCAGAGGAAAAGGCCAAAGATATTCAAGCAATATGAAAGAAGATAGAAGCTACCAGCAATAGAGAGCAGAAATTCACTTCATAATTAGGTATTCTAGAAAAAGAATCCATAACAAATGGAGTATAGGCAATAAACAAAGAAAAAGGCAAGAAAAATATTTCTGAATTGAAAAAAAGTCTTTAAAAAAATTGGATTTCAAAGAAAAAGAAATGAATTCTACAGGCATCCTGAACAGAGAAGAAAGAAATTGGTTGCTGACAAATGAGCAAAAAGCATTGTTAATGCTAAAAGCCAGAAAACAATGTAGTGATACATATAGAACTTCCTGGAGAACGCTGTGGTTCTTATGTGAAGAAGATAGGAAGACACTGTCAGATATGTTTGGTGTCTGGAGAAATGTTTTAAAAAATATACACCTACATAATAGTGCTTAACAAATTAGTCATGAATTTTTCAGGGTTATTGAGACATTAATTAAAGTACAGTGAGCATTGACTATATTAAACATATAGACATAATTTAAGTAATAGTGATAGATGTGGTTACACAGAAGGCAAAAGGTTATTTGTAAAGAAATTATACATATGACATAAATTTAAAAGAGAATATCATCTGAATTCAAAATAAAGGAAGGTAGAAAAAGACTAGACGGCAAGAGAAAATACCAGTGCTAATCTCCACATATCCAATAGATTACAGTAAAAATGACAGTCTGTGTATTTGATAACTAAACATAGATTTTAACGTTTTAGTTGCAATTTACCAGAATTCCAAATATTTGAAGAAGATTAAAACAATCTTATTCTGTGGCTTATACAGAAAATTAGAATGGAAAGGGAATATTAAAAAGCACACACACAGAATGCATAAAATGGCTTAGAAAGACCAAACATAACAAGCATGAGAATAAATGTAAATGGTTTAAAGTTTCCATTAAAAAAGGTTAAACATTCTCCGATTTGATCATAAAATAAATGCAATGATTTGCTATGTTCCTAGATATCCCTAAACAAAAATTACATAAAAAACAATAAAATTAGAAGGCAGAAACATATTACGAAAACAGAAAAGAAAAAGAAAGCAGCGTGGTCATAGTAATCATCAATGGAGTCATTTAGGATCATTTTACATTTCTAGAAGTTTTGAAATAGATCAGTGGTTCTCTAAGTGTACATCAGAATCACCTGGAGGCCTCTTAACAGATTAGTGGGTCCCACTCACAAGAGTTTCCAACTCCTTAAGTCTGGGGAGGGGCCTGACAATTTGGATTTCTAACAGATTCCTAGGTGAGACTGATGCTGTTGGTCCAAGGACTACACATTGAGAAACACTGATTAAGAGTGAAGATTTGATGGTAATGAAACTTTATGTGCTAAGAAATAGCATCGAAATAAACATAACAAAAAAATTGGAAGTACAAGAAGACAAGAGAATAGCAAATTTCAGCACATTATTTATATTAAATAGAAGTAATTTAATAAGTAATACAATTAAATATTTTAGTTAATATCATTATAGTAATACTATGCAAATAGAAATATATCCTTTCAACTGTCCATAGGATATTTGTATTTAATCACAGATTAGTATACCTTTATAAATATCCATTTATAAAGATCAAGATAGAAAAATAACGATTAAAATTTTTGGTACATATATATTACACATAGGAGCTAGAAACTAAATGAAATATTAATTTTAAAAAAGTACAAATAAAGAATTATAGGTAAATAAGTTTAAAAATAGAAAACAGTAGAATTTATAAATAATTATTAGAACTAGTTCTTAGCCAGGCATGGAGGCTAATGCCTAATGCTTAGACAAGCATTTGGTAGGCCAAACCAGGAGGATCACTTGAGCTCAAGAGTTCCAGACTCGCTTGGGCAACATAGCAAGACCTGTCTCTACTAAAAATAAAAAATAAAAAAAATTAGCCAAGTTCGGTGGTACATGCCTGTAGTCCTAGCTACTCAGGAGGCTGAGGTGGGAGCCCAGGAAATCGAGGCTGCAGTGAGCTATGATTGAGTCCTTGCACTCCAGCCTCGGTGACAGAGGCCCTGTCTCAAAAAATAAAAAATAAAAAAAAACTGGTTCTTAGAAAACAAAGTTCTGGAAATTTTAATCAAGTTAAAAGTGGAGAAAAATGTATATAAAAGTATAGCTTAGATCAGTAATATAATGATAAATATGTGGAATATTAAACATTTAAGTTAGTAATATGGACAATTGTAATAGTGAATTAGAGATTCCCTAAGAAATGGATGGGTTTCTTGAAGAAAAAAATTAAATCTCAAAAAGAACTCCCCCACCACACCCTAGGCTGGAGATGATTATGTTCTTCCCCAATTGACAAGGATGGAAACATTTCCATATCATTTGCATTGGTTCTAGAATGTGGAACCTGATGAGTTTAAAGCCAATTCAAAAGTAGTGTAATTGCCTGGCGCAGTGGCTCACACTTGTAATCCCAGCACTTTGGGAGATTGAGGCGGGTGGATCACTTGAGACTGGGAGTTTGAGATCAGCCTGGCCTACATGGTGAAACCCTGTCTCTACTAAAAATACAAAAATTGGCTGGGCATGGTGGCCCATGCCTGTAATCTCAGCTACTGGGGAGGCTGAGGCAGGAGAATTGCTTGAACCCAGGAGGTGGAGGTTGCAGTGAGCTGAGATCATGCCGTTGCACTCCAGCCTGGGTGACACGAGTGAGACTCCATCTCAAAAAAAGAAATAAAGAAAGAAAAGTAGCATAATTTAAATATTCTCAATGGGGATGAATGAAAAGGAAATCTGTAGACCAATCTTGTGAATTTTAAATGTTAAAAAAATAAACAGTGAACAAAGATGACACAACAGAACCAAATAGTTTATTCCATAAAGGAAAAGATTACTTTCAGGAATTTATTACAATAAGACTTCATAGCCATAGAGTCACAATAAGACCCTTAAAAATTACTTTATTACTGCCTTAGTAAATGCTGAAAAAGTGATAAAACATAAAATACATAAATATTATACTCATTTTACTAGAAAACTTAGCATTATCAAGAGTATCTTGCCTTTGACAAAAACGTAGTTGGTGGTGATCAATTATGGTGATCTAGTTTCCATTAATTTTATAAAATTAGGGGAAGCATTTACAATTCCCCAAATAGAGAATTCAATTGGGTCAGTTTGCTCTTGCTTATATGGAATGCACCTCTTAAGTATTGTGTTTATCAAGCTGTCTTAAACGTTCCCTGTCTCCTTCATACCTTTGCTTCCCTGGTGCCATCATCTGTGGCTCCAGTGGTAAGGTTGTTTACACATGAGACACATGGCTGCAGCCAGGGTGCATATGTGGGAAAGACCTACTTGGGATTTCTTTTTTTCTGGAGAAAAGTGAACTAGAAGGCATTTATTGGACTTCCTTTGCATCTTTGTGTACAGTTCATGGGTGTCATTTTCTGAGCCATACAGCATCTGTGATAGAGAAGACTCAGGAGCAAGAGTTTGGAATGAAAGATAAGATAGTATGAACACACTTCTCCACTACAGGAATCCTTAAAAATATTGCTAATGGCCTTTTGGTCTGGGAAGCGGCAGAGCTGAGCCATCAGCTCCCTCCATGTGCTCTCCTTGCCCACTCTCTGACTGTCCGCCCTCTGGGCTGCCAAGACAGATCAGGCCACCTCCTTCACCGAGGACTTCCTGGCCGGATGCCTCACTGCAGCCATCTCCATGATGCCATGGTCCCCGGTGAGCAGGTCAAGCTGCTGCTGCAGGTGCAACGTGCCAGTGAGCACATCATGCCTGACAAGTGGGTAAACAGCGTCGTGGACTGCATGATCCGTATACCCAAGGAACAGGGTGTGCTGTTCTTCTGGAGGGGCAACCTGGCCAATGCCATTCGCTACTTTCCCATGTAAGCCCTCAACTTTGCCTTCAGGGATAAGTACAAGCAGGTCTTGCTGGGGTGCGGGGGCATGTGGACAAGCACATGCAATTCTGAAGGTATTTTTCAGAAACCTGGACTCTGGAGGGGCAGTCCAGGTCTCCTCCCACTGCCTTATCTACCCCTGGATTTTTCCAGAACCCACCTGGCAGCCAGAAAATTGGGCATAAAGTGGGAGTTCGAAGGCCTGGGAGATTTTCTGGGGAAGATCACAAAGTCTGATGGGATCTGGGGCCTCTGTCAAAGCTTTAGTGTCTTAGGCTGGGCACTGTCATCTACCTGGTGGCCTCCCTCAGTGTGTACAATACAGCCAAAGGTGCACTCCCTGACCTCAGGAACACTTACATCATGGTAAACTGGATGATTGCCCAGATGTGATGGCCATGACCTGGTGTGGCGTCTTAACTATTCAACACTGTGTGGAAGTAGATGATGATGCAGTCCTGGCACAAAGGAGCTGACATCAGGTACATGGGGATCCTAGATTGTTGGATGAAGATCTTCAAAGACGAAGAGAGCAAAGCCTTCTTCAAGAGCACATGGTCTAACATCCTCAGAGGCATGGAGTGAGCCTTCATACTGGCTCTAATGATGAAAGTCATCTAAGTGCATCTATCTCTCTGAAAGCATGGAAGCCAAGATCATCTTGAACAGTAAATAAGAAAACACTGTAGGGACCATTGACCTTCAAGAAATTCCAATTATCTTTGTCCTGGCCAGATTATCTCTGTAGAAGGATGGATAAGTCTCTAGAAAAGGAGATCATTGTGATCACCCATTGGCACTGGATTCTATGTGATACGGCTTGGCTCTGTGTCTCCACCCAAATCTCATGTTGAATTGTGATTCCCAGTGTTGGAGGTGGGGCCTGGTAGGAGGTAATTGGAACATGGAATGGATTTCCCCCTTGATATTTTCTTGATAGTGAGTGAGTTCTCACAAGACCTAGTTGTTTAAAAGTATATAGCACTCCCCCTTAGCTCTCTCTCTCTTGCTCCCCATAGCAAGACATGCTGGCTTCCCCTTCACCTTCCGCCATGGTTGTAAGTTTCCTGAGGCCCCCTAGCCATGCTTGCTGTACAGCCTGTGGAACCATGAGCCAATTAAACCGCTTTTCTTTATAAATTACTCAGTCTCAGGTAGTTCTTTATAGCAATGTGAGGATGGACTAATACACCATGTATTGATTACTGAGGGGGTGGTGGGGGGATGGGAATCATGATGTCATTGCAGGCCCACAGGCAAGGCAGCTCCACGATTTAGGCCTGGAGTCTAGATGCTTATAGGACCTGAGTTGTGTTCAAGTATTTATTTAAAACAAAAGAATCATGTCTCCAATTTGCACTTAACCACTAGCTCCTCTTCTGAATAGCCAAATATTTGTAATTATGTTCTGTGTTGGACATTCTGCTGCAAAACAATGAAAACAGGACACCGGGGAAAAAAATATTGGTGATGACACTGAGCTTTCTACAGGTATGTGGGTTGCAGTTTTAAGTTATTTCCCTTGGCAATTAAATGACACAGAGACTTAAAAAGTGCTGGGACAGTTGGATATGCAAATGCAAAATAATGAGGTTGGACCCCTACTACATACAGTATACAAAAATTAACTCTAAAATAGGTTAACGACCTAAATGTAAGAGTTAAGACTATACAAATTTTAAAGAAAACATAGGTGTAAATCTTCACAGTCTTAGATTTGGCAATGAGTTTTAAAATATGGCACCCATAGCACAAGCATCAAAAGGAAAAATAGATGAGTTTCATCAAAATGAAAAACCTTTGTGCCTCAAAAGTTTTCAAAGGACATCATCAAGGAAATGAAAAGATAATCAATTGAATGGAAGAAAAAATATTTGCAAATCATATTTCTGTCATTTGTATTTAGAACATATAAAGAACTGTTACAACTGAATAATACAAAGCGAAATACAATTAAAAATGGATAAAGGATTTCTCCAAAGAAGATATGCAAGTGGCCAACAAGCACATGAAAAGAAGCTCAGCATCACTAGTCATTAGGGAAATGCAAATCAAAACCTTAGTGAGACACTATACCTATCTACTAGAATGGCTGTAATTAAAAACACAGATAATAACAAGTATTGGCAAGAATATGAAGAAATTGGAACACTCACACACTACATGTGGGAATGTAAAATGGTGTATCTGCTTTGGAAAAGTCCTTCAATTCTTCAAAAATTTAAATGTAGAGTTTCTGTATGATCAAATAATTCTGCCCTTAGGTATATACCCAAGAGAAATGGAAATATATGTATGAAAAATCAAACAAACAAGTTAGTACATGCATGTTTATAACAGATTATTCATAAGAGCCAAAAGGTGAAAACAACTCAAGTGTTCACCAACTGATGAATAAGAAAACAAAATGTGGTATATCTATGCAATATAAGGCTATTTGTTCATAAAAAGGAATGAAATACTGATGTACATGTATTAGTCTGTTCTCACAGTGCTATAAAGATACCTGGGACTGGGTGATTTATGAAGAACAGAGGTTTAATTGATTCACAGTTCCACAGGGATGGGTAAGCCTCAGGAAGCTTACAGTCATGGTGGAAGCGGGAGGGGAAGTAAGTCATGTCTTACTTGGTGGCAGGAGAGAGAGAGAGAGCACAGGGGAAACTGCCACTTCTAAACCATCACGTCTCTTAAGAACTCACTGTCACAAGAACAGCATGGGGGAAACTGCCCCCATGATCCAATCACCTCCCACCAGATCCCTCACTCTACATGTGGGGATTACAATTTGAGATGAGATTCGTGTGGGGACACAGAGCCAAACCATATCATACACTGTGGGTATGAACCTCAAAAATACTGTGCTAGGTAAAAGAAGCTATTTACAAAAGACCACATAATTCCATTTATATAAACTGTCAGAGTAGGCAAATCCACAGAGACAGAAAGGATGTTAGTGATTATCTAAGGCTGAAAGGAGATGAGGTATTTCTGTGCTAAAGGATATGGGGTTTCTAAAAACTGCATGTCCTCACTTATAAGCAGGAGCTAAAGGACGAGAACACATGGACACATAGATGAGAACAAAACACACTGAGGCCTATCAGAGGGTAGAGGGTGAGAGGAGGGAAAGGATCAGGAAAAATAACTAGTGGGTACTAGGTGACACACCTGGGTAATGAAATAATCTGTACAACAACCTCTCATAACACAAATTTATGTGTATAACAAACCTGCATATGTACTCTTGAACTTAAAAGTAAAAATAAAAAAGGATATGGAGTTTCTTTTGGAGTGATGAAAATATTCTGAAACTGATGGTGAGAATGGTTGGATGTCTCTGTACATATACTAAAATCTATTGTACACTTTAATGGGTGAATTGTGCATGAGTTATATCTCAATAAAGCTGTTATTTAAAAAAGCTAGAATATTGTAGACATAAGGGTTATATGTAGATTGGATCTCTTCACTATATCTTCCATATCTCTCCTCTTTTCTTATGTTTAGCAAAATGTGTTTATCTTTCTGCTTAGAGTTTTGTGTTTCTCATTTATCTTCCACTTTGGTAATCTGATATTCTGTAGTATTTACCTGCTTTCATTATGACTTTAACTCCACAGTTTTGTTTTCACCTTTGCCCAGTCTTTCCTGACGTCAGATTGTTACTTCTTCATGACTTTGATTTAGCTTCATAGATGCAATATGTTCTTGAATCTTGCTGAAAGACTCATGAATGTTTCATGTTTTGTCCTGCTTCTTGGAGGAAATCTATTTCATAAGAGCATTTTTTTAAAAAAATGGTTCTTCTGACCTTCAGTGCTATGTGTTTATGTCACAGATATGGTGATTTTACTGTTTTCTCACTTGGGGCATCTCACCTCCATGGACCACTTTGACTGTCCTCCAGTGGACCAGCAATTAGCACCAATCAGCTGTCTGTTAAATGCTGTATATGCCCTGGGTAATGCCAGTCTTAGTGGTCTTCAGCAGGGTCAGTCTACAAATTGCTAATGGAATGTTAACTGAAGTTTATTTGTCATATTTCCTGAAAATTTGAATGTGGGGACATCAGATATCTGCTATAAGTTATCATCTTAGCCAGTCCCTTTCTGGTCAAATTCATTTGCCAAAAAGTTTAATGTAGAATTGCCTATACATAGATTAGGAATATTGAGACTCAGACATATTGGCAGGAACTCAAATAATTGGAAAAGCATTTGGAAAACTTCAGCTTTGAAAGAAGAATGACTTATCACGTGATAATTGCAGGAAGAGGCAATAAAGGAGGCTTTTGTCAGAAATAGTGTTAGCTAGGTCAGTGGATCTAAAATTTGATTACTACCATACATAAAAATGAGTTCCAGATGGACTCAAGAGTTTAAAGAATGTACAGTCAGAAAACAGATTAAAGTAAAAGAGAGTTGTTATTTTTTCCCCTCTAGCAGAATACCTTACCAAGTATTGAAGTCATAGAAAAATAATTATAAGAGAATAATTATAAATAAATATAAATAAAATCAAAAACTGTTCAACAACAAAAATTACTAAAATTTAAAAGACAAACATACTTTGGATGTATTTGTAGTGAAAATATGAAGTCATGGTGATAGCATTTCATTTCTGCATGGAACCTCAGGAATTACTTTGGTCAAATTCCTCCCTGGGGGCTTGTGGCTAAATTGCTGTGAGAAGGCCATCAAGTGTACTGATTAAGAACATGGCCTTTGGAGTTTCAAGGCCTGGGTTGGAGTTTTAACTTTACTACCTATTAGCTGTGTTACCTTGGGGAACCCATTCTCTTCTGAGCCTCAATTTCTTCATCTATCACATGAAGGATGATCATAATCTCTATCTCACCAAGTTATAGTGAAAACAAGATGAGATAAAGGATTTAAAGTACATAACAATGCCTGACACGTAGAAGGAGCTCAATATATGGTATTGCTTTTATTTATAATTGCCATCATCATCCTCATCATCCTTACCATCAGTTATCACTGTTATCATCATCCACAACATCATCATCATCATCATCATCATCATCATCACTATCTGCATTTGAATCCTGAATCAGCTTTCCTGAGTGTCAGAAGCTTTTTAGAATCTTCAAGGTGGCTTATAAAAAGTCAGCCTTTCAGGTGGATAAGGGGAAAATGAGGCCAGATTGGGCAAGATCCCAGCTGTTGCTTCACTCTGGCTTCCTTTCTTTCCTCTGCTGGTTTCCTGGCTTGGCACTGCTCTCCCTGATTTTAGACATTCCATCTCCTGGCCAGTCCTGATGTTCCAGGACACTGTGTGACACTGGGAAGGTTATAAAACTTTTCTGAGCCATAGTTTCCTCATTCAGAATTTGGGAATAATAATTTCTACATCCTTGCAGCTGTGATGAGGATTTTTAAAAGTGCATGGTTGTGAAATTTAGCAAAGTAGCAGGCATATTGCAGGTCTTCCAAAACTCTTAATTAATTTTGAGAGAAAGTGACTTGCTCAATGTCACATATCTTATTGAACCAAGGAATGCCCTTGGGCACACAGTGTCTAACTATTGTTAGATTTATGGCCTGGTCTTATGTTAAATATGGAAAGGCAGGCTGTTGCTTGGATATGCAATGCTTGACCCAGTTCCCTCTGAGTTTCATATTCACCCACTTCGGAAATTCCTAGATTGGCTTTTCCTCACCAAGTAGTAATAACCTTTTAGATTTCTGTGATAGCTTTCTTTTCTTTTTTTTTTTTTTTTAATTTTTAATTACTTATGACCACTGAAAAAATATATAATTTAAAGATCCAAATCTGTCACCCTTCCCCCATGTAGCAGTTGGCAAACACACTAAAAATATGCTAAAACTTAATTTTATGTGTGTACTTTTTTTTTACCCCCAAAGAAATAATAAAAAAAATTATACTTGCAAAACATGTAATGTGGGTCTTGAATCAAGTAATCAAGTTACTTCTGCCAGATGCTTCTGACAGCACCCAAGAGTGTCTGGACTCCTGGGATTACTTTCCCTGTGTGCACCCATCTGCATGTCTGCACTTTGTGAGTGCGCAGGGTATAAGCTGTTTGCGGCCCACCCTCCAGTGCACAATTCCTGGTGTTAAAAGGCAATACTAAAGACTTTTTTTTTGTTTGTTTCAAACAGCATATTTTTACCTCAACAGTCTGATGCTGAAGCAGACCTCCTCTGGAAAAGCAAGTCTGTTTCTTGTGCAATTCCTACCCACTGTACCCCTCCCTCTCCAACCCTAGCCATATGCTTTTCCTATCTAACTCCCATCTCTTGGATGCCATACGGTTTGGCAGAATCTTGGCATAGGGCTCAGAGATCTGAAATTGTGTGGGGTGTGGTGTCTGACCACTCTCCCTTTGTCTGCCCAGCTTGACTTACTGCAGTAATATGGCTATGCATGGTAATATGGGCCTGATTTGCCCCTCAGGTAGCTGGAATCAATTGCATCTCATTGATATTGATATGCTCACCCTGATTTAAACACTGCCTTTTAATTTAGAGAATTTTATTGGGAAGGTGTTCTTAGCATATGTTCCCAAATGACATTATTCTTCTGTAGCTGTGATTCATTGGGAACAGATTCAGCAGGAGCTGGATCATATGCCCCTTTGGATGTGGTTTCTCTACCTACAAGTTGTAGTGCCACAGTGCCTGGCACCATTGATGAATGACTGCTTATGACTTATTTAATATAGAAGATATACTTGCATTGTGATGGCCTCTATGCTGCAAACACCCCAAGGTCAGTTGTGAAAAACTGCAGAAAGGGCAGAATATCCACTGCCATCTTGTTTCCCTGACCTCTGCCTTCCCCAGCAACTTCTCACTAGGTTCCCTGGCACCTTCCTCCCCTAACCTAACTGCTAAGGCTTGTTCATTGCTAACCAAACTTTGGACCTATGCACTGCCAGGAGCTAGTCCAAAGCACCTATGTAGCTCTTTATCCATCCATTCATTCATTAATCCATCCATTGATTCACTCACTCATGAAACATTTACTGAATCCTTGCCCCCAGATAAGTCCTCCTCTAGGCCCTGCGAAGGAGATAGGAAAGTAAGGGACAATTACTTGACAGTGACATGAGAAACAGAGATTTTAACCCAGCCGGGACTAAGCAAAGAAGGGGTCATAGGGGAACAGTTCCTGGGAAGCAAACTCATGGAACTGAGTCTCCTCGCTTAATCAACCCTTCTGCCTCCTTTCATACCACAGGACTGATTCCTGCCCTGTAGTTTACTAGTTACCTTCCTAATTCTTCGTACTTACCTTTGGGTGGATGTCTCTTCCTGAACCTCAGTGAATTTGGTGGAACCCAGGTATTCTATTTAACTCCCTTTGTCCCTCTCCTGCATGATAGAATGTACTTGGCCCCCTGTCCATTGCCAGGGACCTTCCAGAGCCAGGTATACCACTTATTGGCTCCTGAGCTCTTTGTCCTCTGAGTCTTGAACCTTACTGCTGGATTATCCTCCCAAATAGTCAGAATACCCAACACAGGTATGTGGAGAACCAGACTTTCAGATCTGGGCTGGGGGCCACATACTTGTCCGGAACCAGGTTAGCATCCCCAGACCCTTCTCTCTGGTCCCACTTATGCTTGTTTGTTTCCTCCCAGCTCAGAGTCCACATTTAACATTTACCCCCACCCTGCACATCCTGCACCAAGATTCTAGCATGCCTTACATCTGAACACATCTGAACTGTAAGTATAACCTACCTATATGTTGAATGAACTTGGTAGAATACAATCTGAGAATAACTTTATTGACACCCCACCGCCACTACTCTTCAAACCAGTTCTGTTGGGAACCCCTTTTCTATTGCTAAGTAGCATTTCAAATAAAGATAGAAGGTTTTTTTTTGTTTTGTTTTGTTTTTTGTAATAGTCATTAGAATGGTCTCATTTTTTGAGTATTAAACAGCTCAATGTGATTTAAATTAAAACTTCACTCTTTTACCAAATGCTATTTGTCCTCTACTGCCCAGCTCAGTACAGACCCAGGCTCAGCTTCCTGCCTTGTAGAAGGGAGATGTGGTCTGTTTTTGACTCTGTCTTTTGGCTTTTGCTCCCTCCTCTCTACTCACTTACTGCTTCTGGATAAGCAAGGAGGAAGAACAGGAAGAAAATCTTATTTGACAGCTGCTGGCATACCGGGGCCTGATGCTCTGTGTGTGGTGGAGGCCCACATGCTCAAGGAGATTCTGCGAGTCCTTCAAGACACATTCCTGGTCCTCCCAGAGATCTCTGATACTGCATAGCTCTCTCAAGTTGCTGATACATTCTGTAGCTGGCTGTCATCATCTGCCCCTACCTATCTGAGCTCTTGCTCAGCGGAAACATCTCCAGACTTCCTGCTGAAATGTCTTCAGTCTATGGGCAATCTTCCTTTGCAGGGGTTTTCTCAAGATGGTTACAGTTTAGCAACTTTTGGTGAAGTCACCTTAATCCATAGGGAAACCTACACCCCTGCTTTTCCTTCTGAGGAAGTGGAGCTTGCTTGCACTGTGGCTGTCCTTCTCCACTCTGCAGTCATAGGCAGCTCCCTGGAGGCTGTGGTGAGGCAAAGTACACACCCTATGACCCTGCCATGGAGAGCAAAAGACGATGCCACACACTTCCTGCTAGGCAGACAACAAAGAAACTCTTACTTTGACTCTTAAAGCTTGTTTAGGATGGACTAAGAGATCCAGGTCTCATTTGTGGCCACCTTTCAGCTTTGAGCTTTAGCCAAAATTCTAAGACATCAACAAAATCGCCATTTAGCAAAGACACAGTGTGAGGTGTTTTATTAGGAAAATGTACCAGACAGGAATAGTCTAGCCTTGGAGAAACTTGTAGTGTACCAATTCATGAGCTGAGATGCCCTTACTGCTCAGCAAAGCGCACACAACCATGGCTAATGCTGTAATGGGGCCATTTTCCCCTTGATTGGTATGAATCTCTTCCAGCACATTTTCAGCCATTGGATCTGGAGAAAAACCAGTGAAGAGCAGGAATTGAATGGAAAGGTTGTTAGGTGGACTCAAGTCATACCTGCTGTGCACTGTGGGCCATAAACATACAATAAAGAGGAAAAAGGCATATTGATAAAAGCTGGTGGTCATGGTGACAGGTAACATGTGTGCCATCAGTAAACAAGATATCAATGAGTATGACTCACTCCTCCACCTGAGCCTCAGCCTGTGATGGTAGTGAACGTGTATATGTGTACATGCAAGAATGAAGGAGAGAGTTCATTAAGAGTATTAAAGTGTGTAAAAGAGTGGATTAAAAAGTTGTGAGTGTTAAGAAGGTGTTATTTCAAGAAAGAGAAATCTCACTGGAAGAGAATTTGAGTCTGTGAGGTATATATGTGTGTGTGAGAGGTAAGTGAGGAAAAGGTAGAGAGAAAGAGAAAATGATTAAAAAAAGAAAAAAGATAAAAAAGAGATTTAATAGAAAAAAGAGAGAAAGAAAAGGAGAAAAGAAAGAGAAAGGGGAAGACAAATAGAAAGGAAAAAAGGGAGAAAACAAGAAAGAGAAAGGAAAAAGAGAAAGGGAGAAAGTGAAAGAGAAAGGAAAAGAGAAAGGGAATGAAAAAGAGGGAAAGAGAATGACAGAAAAGCAAAGAGAGGAAAAAGAAGGAGAGAGAAAGGGAGGAGAAAGGGAAAGATACAAAGAGAAAAAGGGAAAGGATAAAGAAAGGGAAAGAGAAAGAAAAAAGGGAGAGAAAGGGAAAGAGGCAAAGAAAAAGGAAAGAGAAAGGTAGAAAATAGAAAAGATACAAAGAAAGGAAAAGAGAGGGAAATAGAAAAAGAGAAAGGGGAATAGAAAGAGAACAAAGAGAAAGGGAAAGAGAGAGGAAGGAAAAGAGAAGGGAAAAGAGAAAGAGAAAGGGCTAAAGAAAGATGTAGAAAGAAAAAGGGAGAGAAAGTGGAAAGGAGAAAGGAAAGAGAAAGTGAAAGGAACAAAGAGACTTTATTCAACGTAGATTATAGTCACATTCTCATGGGGAAAAATATAATGTCCTGTGCAAATGAAAGGAAATTAAAAAATAAGTAGTCACAGTTTCTCCAGATGAGAAAGAACCAGTGGAATAATTCTGGAAGTATGAAAAAATAATATGCTCTGACAGTAACCAAAATGAAATTTTTGAAGTGCAGATAAAGAATTCAAAAATATTTATTTTAAAGCTTAATGAGATCAAACAAATCTGAAAACTAATACAAAGAAATCAGAAAATTAATTTAGAATATGAACAAAAAATTTATCAAAGAGATAGTTATTAAGAAAACAACTTCTACAAAAGAAAAATTTATGAAGGGAATTACAAAATGCAGTTGAAAGCTCCAACAATAGACTAGACCAAGCAGAAGAAAGAATCTGATAGCTTGAAGACATGTATTTCAAATTAATCCAGTCAGACAAAAAGAAAAAATAATTTAAGAAAAATGAATAAAGGCTTTGAGAAGCCCATGACTATGTAAACTGTTTGAACCTATGAGTCTTAGGTATTTCTGAGGGAGAAAAACAAGCAAAAAGTTTAGAAAACGTATCTGAGGAAATAGTTGAGGAAAACTTCCCTACTCTAGCAAGAGACCTAGACATCTAGATTTAAGAGACTCAATGAACTTCAGGAAAATGCATTGCAAGAAGGGCCTTGCCACAATATATAGTCATCAGATTATTAAGGAAGCCCCATCAGACTAACAGTGGACTTCTCAGCAGAAACCCTATAAACCAGAAGAGATTAAGGTTCTATTTTTGAAGTAGTTAAAAAAGTTGTGTCAGCCTCAAATTTTGTATCATGCTAGAATAAGCTTCATAAATGGATGGGAAATAAAGTCTTTCCCAGACAAGCAAATGCTAAAGAAATTCATTACCACTAAACTGGTCCTACAATAAATGCTCAAAGGAGTTCTAAACATGGAAAGGAAAGGTTGATACCATCATAAAAACACATGAAAATGTAAAACTCATGATCTTACCAAACAATAACACAAATGAGGAAGAGAAAGAAATCAGATGGTAACGTGGCAGAACACAAAACCACAAACACAGAGAGAGAGAGAGAGAGAAAAAAAAAAAAAAACAATAAACCCAGGCAACTAGATAACATTATGACAGGAACAAAACCTCAATATCAATGTTAACTTTGAATGTAAATTGATTAAATGCTTTCCTTAAAAGGTATAGAGTGGCAGAATGGATTAAAAAAACATTAACCAGCCATATGCTGCTTAGAAGAAACTCACCTTACTGGTAAAGATAACAACTAAAGGTACAGGAGTAGAAAAATATTCCACGCTAGCATAAACTAAAAGTGAGCAGGAGTAGCCATACTTATATCAGATAAAACATTATTTATTTATTTATTTATTTATTTATTTATTTATTTATTTGAGAGGAAGTCTTGCTCTGTTGCCCAGGCTGGAGTGCAGTGGCGTGATCTCCGCTCATTGCAAGTTCCGCTTCCCATTCTCCTGCCTCAGCCTCCTGAGTAGCTGGGACTACAGGGGCATGCCACCACACCCAGCTAATTTTTTTATTTTTTTTTAGTAGAGATGGGGTTTCACCATATTAGTCAGGATGATCTCGATCTCCTGACCTCGTGATCTGCCTGCTTCGGTCTCCCAAAGTGCTGGGATTACAGGTGTGAGCCACTGTGCCCAGCCAAGACTTTAGATAAACAACGGTAAAAAGGACAAAGAAAATCATTATGTAATGATAAAGAGATCAATTCAACAAGAAGACATAAGAATCCTAAATATATATGCACCCAATACCAGAGCTTCCCGATTCAGAAAACAAATATTATTGGACCTGAGAAAAGAGATAGGCAGCAATACAATAACAGTGGGGGACTTCAACAATCCATTGACATCATTAGACAGATCATTGAGACAGAAAGTGAACAAAGAAACACTGGACTTAAATTGGACATTAGACTAAATGGACCTAACAGACATTTCAGAAATTCTACCCTAAACTGCAGAATATAATTCTTCTTATTAGTGCATAAAACATTCTCCAAGATAGACCATATGTTAGGCCACAAAACAAGTCTCAGTAAATGTAAAAAAAATCAAAATCATATCAAGGATCTTATCAGAACACAATGGAATAAAACTAGAAATTAATTCCAAAACAAACTCTCAAAATGGTACAAATACATGGAAATTAAACAATATGCTCCTGAATGATCTTTGGGTCAACAACAAAATTAAGATGAAGATTAAAACGCATTTTTAACCAATGAAAATGGAGATGCAACAACAAAAACTTCTGGAATACAGCAAAAGCAGCGCTAAGAGGGAAGTTCATGGCAAGAAGTCCTACATCAAAAAATAGAAAGATAAAAAATTAACAACCTAATGACACAACTTAAGGATCTAGAAAAACAAGAACAAATCAAACCCAAAGGTACGAAAATAAACAACAGAGAGTAGGGCAGACTAAATGGAATTAAGACCAAACAAACAAACAAAAAATACAAAGGATCAATAAAACAAGAAGTTTTTTGAAAGATAAACAAAATTGATAGACCACTAGCTAGACAAACATAGAAAAGAGAAGATTCAAATAAACACAATCATGAATAAAAAATGAGACATTATAACTGATACCACAGAAATACAAAAGATAACCAGCGACTACTATGAATAATTCTCTGCTCACAAGCTAGAAAATCCAGAGGAAATAGATAAATTCCCAGAAACATACAACCTCCCAAGATTGAACTAGGAAGAAATAGAAATCCTGAACAGACCAATAATAAACAGTGAAATTGAATCTGTAATAAAAGATCTCCCAATAAAAATATAAAAAGCCCAGGATCAAATGGATTCACAGCTTAATTCTACCAAACATACAAAGAAGAACTGGTACCAATCCTATTCCAAACAATTGAAAAGGAGAGAATCTTCCCTAATTCATCCTACAAAGTCAGTGTCATTCTGGCACCAAAGCTAGACAAGGAAACAACAACAACAACAACAACAACAACAACAACAACAACACTACAGACCAATATCCCAGACTAACATAGATGTAAAAATCCTCTACAAAATATTATTTGAACAAATTCAACAGCACATGAAAAAGATAATACATCATGGCCAAGTAAGTTTTATTCCAGGGATACAAGGATGGTTCAACATATGCAAATCAATAAATGTGATCACATAAATAGAATTAGAAACAAAAACCATATGATTATCTCAAGAGATGCAGAAAAGGCATGTGATAAAATTCAGCATCTCTTCATGATAAAAACCCTCAATAAATTAGTCATAGGAGTAACATACCTCACAATAATAAAAGGCATATATGACAGACCCACAGTGAACATAGTACTGAATGGGGGAAAAGTTGAAAACATTCCCTGTGAGAACTGGAACAAGGCGAGGATGCCAACTTTCACCACTCGTACTCAACATAATATTGGAAGTCCTAGCCAGAATCAGGCAAGGGAAATAAATAAAAGGTATTCAAACTGGAAAAGAGGAACTCAAATTATCTCTGTTTGCTGATGATATGACCTTATACCTAGAAATCCCTAAAGAGTCTGCCAAAAGACTCCTAGATTTGATAAATTAATTCAGTAAAATTTCAGGATACAAAATTCATGTGCAAAAACCATTAGCATTTCTATACAGCAATATCAAGCTGAGACCCAAATGAAGAACTCAATCTCATTTTTAATAGCCACAAAAAAATAAAATACTTAGGAATATATTTAACCAAGGAGGTGAAAGATCTCTACAAGGAAAACTACAAAACACTGATAAAAGTATTTATAGATGACATACAAAAATATGGAAAAAACATACCATGCTCATGGATCAGAAGAATCCATATTGTTAAAATAAACACTTGTCCAAAGCAATCTACAGACTCAACGCTTTCTCTGTAAAAATACCAACTTAATTTTTCACAGATTTAGAAAAAATAATCCTAAAATTCACATGTAATAAAAAAGACCCCCAAATAGCCAAATCAAGCCTAAGCAAAATGAACAAAGTGGGAGGCATTACATTACTTAACTTCAAATTATACTACAAGGCTACAGCAACCAAAATAGTGTGGTACTGGTACAAAAATAGACAAATAGATCAATGAAACAGGTTGGAGAACACAAATAAAGCTACATACCCACAGCCAACTGATCTTTGACAAGGTTGACAAAAACATACACTGGGGAAAGGATACCATATTCAGTAAATGGTGCTGGGAAAATTGGATAGCCATATGCCCAAGAGTGAAACTGGACTCCTATTTCTCACCATATACAAAAATTAACCCAATATGGATTAAACAGTTAAATATAAGACCCGAAACTGTAAAAATACTAGAAGAAAACCTAGGAAAATCTCTTCTGGATATTGGCATAGGCAAAGAATTCATGACTAAGACCTCAAAACAAAATGCAACAACAACAAAAATAGACAAATGAGACTTAAACAAAAGAGCTCTGCACAGCAAAAGCAACAGTCACCAGAGTGAACAAACAACCTACAGAATGGGAGAACATATTTGCAAACTATGCGTCCAACAAAGGACTGATATCCAGAATCTACAGGGAACTCAACCCAACAACAACAACAATAAAAAACAACAACCCCATTAAAAAATGGGCAAGGGACATGAACAGACATTTTAAGACATACAAATTGCCAACAAGCATATGAAAAAAATGCACAACACCACTAATCATTAGAGAAATGCAAATTAAAACCATAAGCAGATACCATCTTACACCAGTCAGCTGGCTATTATTAAAAGTCAAAAAATAACAGATGCTGGTGAAGATCTAGAAAAAAATATGCTTATTCACTGTTAGTGGGAATGTAAATTAGTACAACCTCTATGGAAAACAGTATGCAGATTTCTCAAAGAACTAAAACTAAAACTACCATTTGATCTAGAAATTCCACTGCTGGGTATCTATCCAAAGGAAAATAAATTATTATATCAAAAAGATACCTGCACCTGTATGTTTATTGTAGCACTTTTGACAATAGGAAAGATATAGAATCACCCCAAATGTCCATCAACAAATGATTGGATTTAAAAATGTTGCATGTGTATACAATGGAACACTACTCAAGCATAAAAAAGAATGAAATCACATCTTTTGCAGCAACATGCGTGGAAGTAGAGGCCATTATCTTAAGTGGAATAATTCAGAAACAGTAAAATACTGCATGTTCTCAATTACATGTGGGAGCTAAATAATGTGTATACATGGACACAGAGGGTGAAATAATGTACACTAGAGACTCAAAAGGGCAGGAAGCTGGGAGAGGATGAGGAATGAGAAAGTACTTAATGGGTACAATGAACACTATTCAGGTGATGGCCACACTAAAAGCCCAGACTTCACCTGTATGCGATATATCCATGTAACAAAACCGCACTTGTTCCCCCTGAACCTATAAAAATAAAAAAAGAGAAAGAGAACTCAGAAGGAGGGAGCTGCAGCAGCTTCATTAAAGGTTCACCATTAGAAACACAAGCCCTCATACCCAGAAGTAAGACATGGCAGAGACCAAGAGCCTGGTCAAGGGAGATGGGTTATTGATACTTTGGCTGACTGGTATGGACTTGGATCCCTGCCTTCTTTGACCTTTAATGATTTCCAAGTCACCCTGCGTAGTTAGCATCCAAGTCCTGGGCCCTCCTTTGTACCTCCTGGTGCTCTAGTCTTCCATGACCCCAACAAGAAGAACTCAGTGTCACACCTGTTTTCAACCAGCCTCAGCCCATCTTCCCAGCTGTGTCTTTGCTCATCACTCTCCACGTGGCCCAGGTGGAGGAGATTTCAGAGAAGCTTCACAGGTTTTTTTAGTATGCTCTGCCTGCTTTGGAGTCAGAAAGGTTGGGCTTGATCTAAACGTTATCATTTCCTCCTGGACAAGTTTGGACAAGTCACTAACCTTCTCCAGGCCCGGTTTCCACTTAGCCCCTATGGTGATTGTATGATTAGCCCCTATGGTGATTGAATGAAGTCACTCTTAAGTAATACACAGATTTCAGTTGTTAACAGGACTCTAAGGCAATAGTGTTAAAAGTGACATATAATTGTGTTTTCAAGCTAGGGAACATTCAGAAGTTATTTTTCATGGCCACGTGCATCATATCAGTGTTTTTCAACCTTTTTCCAGGGTAAGAATTAATTGGAACTCTCAGAAAATACAGATTTCTGGGTTCTTTGTCAGAGAGAGAATTTCTAGGGGAGAAGCCTGATAGTCTACATATTTAGCAAGCAAGCCTTCCAGTTTCCTAACAGCAGTCAAGTTTGGGAAATCTGCTTCTATGATGCTGTGTGATACTCAGGTGCTGGGAATCTGGTGGAGGAGGTAAGTGTGCAGATGGGAGGTTGAGGGTAGTAAAGAAGAGGCTTTCAGTAATTTACTAGAGATGAGGACCGCAGCCTTATCTTTTAACTGTTGGACAGTATAGTTATCATTAGTCCTGGCTGTGAATGAGTCAGGAGCCTTTGCACTGAGGCTGCCCTTCTCTCTGTTGCTCTCATCTTGAAGATTAACAGCCCTATTCTTCAGTGGCTGCACCTGTCTGAGGAAGTCAGGGCACACTAAAAGCATGAAGGCAAGGAAAGGCACAGAGAAGTATCCATGCTAGCTGTCACTGGGGCTCTGCGGGCAGGAGTCTGATGAGGGCAAAATGCTTTGGCCAAGGCGGGCTTCAGCTTGACCCAGAGGTGAGTTTGTCCAGCCCTCACTGTCTCTTGTGGGTACAGAACTTCACGGCTCTGGCTGCATAAATTGACTGTCAAGGGCAGAAAGCACATTGCAGCCTACTCACCAGGTGTCACAGGACACCAACTTTGTTTTCTCTAACAGAGCCTGGCTGGATGGTTACAATTGCATGTGCTCTTCCAGGGAAAACTGTGGTGGGAAATGATGTTTGTCACATCTAGGCTTGGTAGTTACAATTTTTCTACAATATTACCGGCTCCTTCCTTGTCTGAGCAGCAGGAAGTGAAGGTCTCTGAAATGGTAGAACTACACAATAAAAGGATTCAGATCCCTGATCCCAGGATGAAGAACCTCCCAGACCCTCATGGGACCATGGCAGCCATGTGATACACAGCACTGAGATTTTAGATTGTTATCATAGGTGGGACATCCCTGCAGTCCAGCAATTCTGTGATCATAATCTGTGTCCGATTCATTTTTACAACCCCCATAGCTAGAGACAGTGCCTGGAATTGAGTAGGTGCAAATGAAAATAAGTAGGCAAGGGAGGCAGGGAGTCACGCTCACTTCGGCTGCTACAGGAGGGCGATGACCTCTGCCTTTGTAAAGTAAAAGGCACAAAGCTAAAACACAAGTTTGGGGCCAGGTATACTTAGGTTAAAATTTCTGCTCTGCCTCTGTGAGCCTCAGTCTTGACATATGTAAAATGGGCTTGAAAGCTCCAACTGCTATGATTGTTCTGGTGATTAACAGATGGCATTTGTGACATAGTTACAGGGCTATCAGAATGTTCACTTATGTAATACATTGAGCTTGGTTCCTACCTGTGGTCATCCCTGAATCCATGCATAGATCTTTTTCTGGTTGGGGGCATGTAAACATAAATTTATTGAACCTTTCTTATACCTAGGGAAGAACTTGTTATAAGGATGCAGAGGTTTCTCAGGACCATGCAGGCTAGAGGTCAGTTGGATCTCAGGGGCTACTCTGCCCCTCTGGGCTGCTGCTTCATCTCTCATCCTCCACATCAGCCTACTCTGATTCTTGCTCCACAGCTTTCACTGTTAGAGGCTTTCATTTTAAGTGACCAGCCTGAATTGACTGAAGTCTAAAGTCTTGGGCAGGAGGGCTCAGCCCACTTTATTGGAACATAAGCTCTGAGGGGAATTATTCACCACTTCTCTCTCACATATACAAAATTGGTGCTTTCCAAAGTTACCTGATAAGAATCACCTGTGGAATATATTAAAAAATCCAGATTCCCCAGCATTGACTACAGTTTCTGGCACATAGTAGGCTATCAAAAATGAATGAATAACCAGTGAATGGAGACTTGAAGTCTTCTTGCGATGGTTGGGAGTGCATTCTGTACAATTCCCAGAAAAGGATGGGCTGTGTGAACAATCATTGTATCTCCACGGCTGATGTTTTAGATGTTAATAATGACCGGCCACCATTTACTGATCACCTGCTCTTTGCCAGGCATTGTACTAAGTGCTCCATTATAGATTGTGAAGCAGGTGCTATTGTTATTATCATTCATTCTCTCTCTCTCTTTCTCTCTCTGTCTCTCTCTAATACAAAGAAAGTTCAGAGAGGATAGTAACTTTCTTCAATTCCCGCAGCTAGTGGGAAGAGGACCTGGGCTTTGAACCCAGGCGGTCTGACTCTAGCAATGGAGTTACAAACTGCAACGCACTTAACCACATCTCAGGCACAATGCGAGTTACTGAAAGTCTTTTATTGGAGCAGTAAGATTGGACTTTCGAGTTGCAATTTAAAATAGCACTATGTTGATAGTCTGAAAGGCTGGAGGCAGGGAAGCCAGCCAAGCAAACGGGAAGAGAGGAAGAGGTCTGGATCAGGACTGTGGCTGGGGTGGGTGTGGGGGTGGAAACATTAGAGGGGAGAACTTGGAGGAGGTACCTCAGACTCCCCACCCCGACAGCCCTGGGTGTCTGTTTCTGATTTATAGTCTTCCCATCTACAGGCACCACATTTAGTTAAATAACCCTGTAGTGGCTGGAAGGTGCTGTACCCCTTGCAGCTCTTAGGGCTGGCTCCTGGTGAGGAATAATGGTAATCTCTCCATGGCTAACAGTCTTTCTGTGGGGTTGCCCCGATAAGCTCTCCCTCTAGCCCAGCTTTATAAATTTATGAGGTTGGTTTGATTTGCTGTTATTGATCATTTTTCCATTTTGAACTCTTTTCTTAAGTAAAATTTTTAAATTTACATGATTTTTAAATCGTGCTACATAAGTTTTGAAGAGAGAGAGAGAGTGTGTGTGTGTGTGTGTGTATAGTGGTGGAATCGTTAAATTTAGCTGATTAACAAATGCATTATCTCGCATAGTTATCATTTTTGTGGTGATATAACATAACATCTAGTCTCTACATTTTCCAAGAATGTAATGTATTATTAACTATAGTCACCTTTTTGTACACTAGAGCTCTTGATATTTATTCCCATCTAACTATAATTATGTAACCTTTGACCAACACCTCCCCAACCCCTCCTCCCCCATAACCACCTCAACCTCTGGTAACCACCATTCTACTCACTTCTTCTATGAGATCAACTTTTTTAGATTCCACATGTGAATGAGATCACTTGTTTTCTGTGCCTGTCTTATTTTACATAATATAATCTCCTTCAGGTTCATCCAAATTGTCTCCAATGACAGGATTTCATTCCTTTTTATGGCTGAATAGTATTCAATTGTGTATATATACCATATTTTCTTTATCCATTCATCCACTGATGAATACCTAGGTTGCTTCCATATCATGGCCATTGTGAATACTTCTGCAATAAATATAGGAGTGCAGATATCTCTTCAACATACTGATTATACTTTCTTTGGGTATTTACCCAGTAGTGGGATTGCTGGATCATATGGTAGGAACTTCTGTGCTGTTTTTGATAATGACTATATCTTTCTGAACTCTCTAACATTCTCTCCTTTGATTTCTACTGAAGAGTCTTATTTTTTATTTTTATTTTTTTGAGACACAGTGTTGCTCTGTCACCCAGGCTGGAGTGCAGTGGCATGATCTCAGTTCACTGCAACCTCCACCTCCTGAGTTCAAGCGTTTCTTGTGTCTCAGCCTCCTGAATAGCTGGGATTACAGGCATGCACTACCATGTCCAGCTAATTTTTTGTATTTTTAGTAGACATGGGGTTTTGCCATGTTGGCCAGGCTGGTCTTGAACTCCTGACCTCAGGTGATTGCTCGCCTCAGCCTCTCAAAGTGCTAGGATTACAGGCATGGGCTGCTGTACCCAGCCTATTCAAGAGTCTTCATCCTTTTCTATTACTTATATATTTTTTTCTGTTTGATTCATAACAATTGCCCTCTTCATTCCATTTTAGTCTATTCCATCCCAGAGCTTCCTTCCCTCTGTACTTTTTTTAAGCAACTTTATATGTTGAAAAGAGCCAGAAACCTAGAATCTGAAAAGCCGAATGTCCACTGACAATTTGATAATCAGCCTTTATTTTCTTGTAAGTAAAATGGGGGCAATTTACCTTGGAGAGGTGGTCTGAAAGTTAAGTGAGAAGATATTTGTAAAAGGGCTCTGTAAAGCCTATGGTATTATATAAATCGGTAGGTTTTTTTTTTTTTTTTAAAGACAGGGCCTCCTCTGGCTCCCAAGTTGGAGTGCAGTGGCATGATCATAGCTCACTGCAGCCTTGAACTCCTGGGCTCCTCAAAAGATCCTCCTGCTTTGGCCTCCCAAAGTGCTGGGATTACATGCGCGAGCCACTACACCCAGCCATAAATGGTCACTGACCTAATTTCATTTCATTGTTCATATTTTCTTCACCTTCTGTAACCCCCTTCCACTCTGCTCTTGCTGATAGCTTCTCTTCGGTTCTGTAGTAATTCTCAGTAACAGGATTACCAAAGTGCAAAGCAATTCCTTGGATATTATGTACGACCTGATTTAAATGATCTGGTCAAAGACACTCGATGGGCACTTCCTCTTCCCTACACAAGGTGGGATTTTCCCTTCTAAGGTGCTCAGAATATTCTTTCTTCAGGTTTCAATTTGTAGCAATACTCTCTTTTTTTTTAAAAAGTAGTTTTAGCAGTACAGTAGGTCCTTGTGTAAGGTTGTTTTATTCAGCATCATTTCGTTATAATGATTGAAAATAACCTCGATTTTTGGCTGGGGCCACTGTCTGTGTGGAACTTTCACGTTCTCTCCATGACTGCATGGATTTTCTTTGGGTACTCTGGTCTCTTCACACATACTAAAGACGTGTATGTCAGATGAATTGGCATGTCAGTGTGAGTGTTGGGTGTGTGCATGAGTGTGGGATGGTCTGTCCAGGGCTAGTTCCTGAGCTGGCCACCTGTGATTCTGAATTGGAGTCAGCGGGTATGTAATTACCTTACTAGTTTTTAATAACCTTTCTTAAATGTATATATAGCTCACATTTATTTCAGTGTTTAACATTAGAAGTGTTCTGGGTTGTTACTTAGAAGTTTGGTGATGTTTTTGTGACCAATAATATGCCATGAAAACCTAACTCTAGCTTCTGTCAATTAGCCTATAATAAAATTGGTTTCATTATACATTCTTTTACTTAATGTTGCAGTTTCTAAGAACCTATTGACGATGTTAATTGAAGACTTACTGTACTTTATTTTTAAGAAAGTAAATTGTCAGTCACATTAGGGGATTGTTTAATGACTTGGTAATTGTGTTGGCCAAAAATATTTGAGCTCAAAATTAGTAAATCCACTAGGAGGTGAAACATCAAATAGTGTTTTCCAAATTTGCTTGATCTTAAGAATAACAGGGAGCACTTATGAAAATACAGATTTCTTGCTCCCACTTAGAATGAACAAATCTGCTCCTGGGAATGATTCTTATCAGGCAACATTGGAAAGCACTGATTTTGTACATTTGTGAGAGATTTTTGGTACCTGTATTAGGATTCCTTCCTTAACCCCAAATAACAGTAGATTTTAAAAGTGAACACACTCAACATATATATTAACAAATCCAGCATGTGCAATTTTTTTTGCACATCCACTCACAGAAAGCAAAAGCAAAACACCGTAGGTCAATATAAGACATTTAGAATATTGGGTTATGAGTTAATTCAGTCTCTATAGTCTTCCTGTTTTTTCTTAACCTAGAAAAAGAAAGATGAACTCCCTTGCTTTTTTAATTCCCCAAAAGAATTTGCTCTAAGAAATATTTTCTCATATCTACAAAAGAACCCATGACTATTAGAAGTTGGATTATCATTTCAATAGTTTCTGACATTAAGGGATTCTCAAACTATTCCAGTAAGGCTGATTTTTAAGATTCAGATGGAAAAACAGGCACTATGCTGGGTGCTTTCTTGTATATAATCTCATTTAATCTTTATAGCAATTTAGTGGGCTGGTGTTTTAGATGTTAATAATGACTGGCCACTGGTCATTAATTTAGTGGGGCATTATTATCACCATTTTGCAGGTAAGCAAATAGAGGCTCTGAGAGTTTGGGGAATTTGCCTCAATTTGTTGCTATTAAATGCTGTGGTTTTCTTAAAAACCTCATTAACAAGAATCACTCTTATACCTGAAATGAATTGCTGTTGGATCTAGATAGTTGACTTTGGGTAGGGTTTTTTTTCAGAGATTAATGATTAACCTTAGTATGGAGAACAACAGCAAGAATATTGATAATATGCAGAAACACATATTTTGCTGTAATAGAAAGAGAACGCGGTTTTATAGTCAGGAAAAGCATATACCACTTAGGAGCTATGTGACTTGAGCAAGTTACCGAACTTTTTTGAAACTCAGTCTCTGAAAAATGAAGACAATAGTGCCCAATTCACTCCTCAGAGATTATGAGAAGTGAATGAAACGAAGAATTTAAAAGGTCTAAGAGTGTCTATCACATAGTTAGTGCTTATAAAGTTTCATTCTGTCTTCCTTTTCCCTTCTGGTCACAACTCGAATAACTGCCTGTCATTTTACATTTTCTCAAGCTTTCTGCTAATGCTTTCCTAGCTGCAGTAGGATTCTGAATAATAATATTTACAGATATACATAATAATTGACATTTATTGAGTGTTTTACATGGATTATCTCCTTGAGTTCTCCCCACAACTTTATGAGGAAGATATTACTATCATTTTTAGTTTACAGAGGGGGCAGCATTGTAAATCCATGAACCCCAAGTAGCATTGTGTGAGAGCACACAGCAGGGGCTTCTAACTGGGTTGGCAGAATCAGAAAGACGGGAGGAAATGAGTTCTAAGCTCAGTCCAGAAGGCTGAGCAGGAATCAACCATTCAACCCTCCTAGTTTACACCCATAGCACACTTTGTAAGAGCAAAATGTAAACATAAGTTAAGCTCCTGAGATGTTAGCATTGTTTATTTACACAGTGCAAGTACCACATACCCTGTGGTTCAACAGCCACTATCCTTGACATTCTCTGATTCCTTATTCTGCTCTATTGTTCTTAGCACCTAATACTATTTAATATTAAATTACATATTAATTCACGTATTTGCTTATTATCTATTTTCCTCCAATAAACTCCATCAGGGTGAAGATCCCATGGAGTCTTTGTTTTGTCCACTGCTGTATCCCTTTCGTCTAGTATAGTGGTTGGCACACAGCAGGTTCTCATTAAACAATTTTGAATGCATCAACAATCTACACCTGTCATACATTTAACACATAGCCTAAGATGTTTCTATTTACATTTAACTAACACATACTTCTTGTGCATAACTACTATGTGCTGAATAGACCAGGGAATTTCACAGTAAATTATACGTCTATCTCCCCAGTGATAAACTCCTGAAGGACAGAGACTTATCTTTTGTATTTATGTCCCAGTTCCTGCACATAGTGGACATCCAGTAATGTTTGTTGAGTAAAGGAATGATTTGCAAGCCAGTGAGGAAGGCATTATTAGCATATGCAAAGAAGGAAATGAACTGAAATGACGTTACTGAGTTCACACCACCAGTAAGAGACCAGGCTCAACTCTTGCCACTGCATCACACTGAAACATGTGTTCCTGCAAGAAGACATTATTCTCTTCAGTTTTCATTCCAGTACAGCCTATGGGTTATTATGGACACCCATTAGACTGTAAGTCCTTTGAGGGCAGGGCTATGTCTGGTTCTTTTATCTCAATATTACTGGTACCTTCAAAATGTCCGGCTAATTGTGATAGGAACTCAACAGCTGCGTGGAAACAATGAACGAGTTCATTTTAGAACACATTTCCTTTGTAAATGTGTCTGTTTATGACAAACTTTCTTGAGCATTTTACCCTTTAAGATGTACCTCACTGGAAGATGTGTACCTGTTCTAAAGACTGTGCCAGAGTGTGGGGGGCTTGTCTGGTTCACTTGAAAAGCTCACTTGAACTTCCTTCCTCTTTTCTTCTCTCTTTGGGCTTTGCAAGTTCAGCATTCATAGGGGATGCCCATGTCACAGGTATCTTGCCAGCAATAATGGCACATTGTCACCAGCTGGGTGATAGGCCTTTAAATTTAGGTTCTTTGGGTATGAGGGTCAGGTTGCCATGTCATACTCACCCACAGTGATAATTGAGAGAAAAACTAGCTTGCTTTTCTGTCACTATAGTTTTGTGTCAGGAAACAAAGTATATGAAACTTGCAAACTTTAGAGTCAGACTGCCTAGTTTCAAATCCCAGCTCCAGCACCTACTTGCTGTGTAATCTTGGTTCAGCCAAGAAACTTCTCTGTTCCTCAGTGTTCTCTTCTGCAAAATGGGCATAATAATTATATCTGCATAATTAGTGTGTATATCTCACAGGGACCTGTGCAAGCACATAGTCAACACTAAATAAATGTTATTATAACTAAACACATTTCTATTACTTATTTAAACAAATTTTGCTAGTGCCCATTAGTACTCAGGACTTTGTTCAGTGCTGGAGATACAGTAATGACTAAGACACACTCCCTGCCCTCAAATTGCTTGCAATCTTAAGTGACAAGAAAGATAGGAAAATGGGTAGTTATTTTACAGTGGATGACTGCTGGGAGAATAGAAGTTGGGGATGTCTTGGAAGCACATGCAGTGGCTTCTAACATGGTTGGTGGAGCCAGGAAAGACTGGAGGAAATGATTCTAGATGAGTCCAGAAGGCCAAACAGGAACCAAACATTCAAACTGTTGTGGTATGGAGCAGGTCAAGGGCATTCCCGGCAAAGGGCTACTCTGTACAAAGGCTATTTGGAGGCTAAAGGGAATATGTGGCCTTTGGGAGAGTATATGTGGTTCAATATGGTTGGAATTTGGCTTTCTGTGGAGGATGTGGCCTGAGGTGGGGAGTTAGAGCCTGGAGGGGGTCCTACAGGTTAGTGTTTTCAAAAATTTAATGTGCTGGCAAACCATCTGGAAATTTTGGCAGAATGCAGATTCTGATTGAGTCAGTGGTAAGCTCTCAGATTTTGCATGTCTAACAAGCTTCTAAGGGCTGCTGCTGCTGAATCACTTTGAATAGCAAGGGAGTAAATATTATGAAGGACTTGATTGTATTCTGCAAAAAAACGAAGGGTTTGAGTTTCTCTATAGATGAATGCCTCCTCATCCACTAAGATAAAACTTGCTGTAGTTTTTATGTCTGTATGTTAGATTGGCTTATTGGAATATTTCTTAGAAAATGTCGAGGAGACCTTCTGCATCGTAATCACTGGGGGATGCTGATTAAAACTGCAGTCTCTCCTTGTTTATGGCAGATGACAAGTGCTGACTGGTAAAGTTGAAGGGAATGCTGGAGATAGAACAGCAATGTTTTGCAACCATCGTAGTAAAGACGGTTTAGGTCAGACATATCAATAGATGCTAAATCTAGGGGAATTTTGATTAAGATCAGGACACTTGCTTGATCTTATATTGTTACTACCTTTTAATAAATGGTATATTAGAAGCAAGGAAAAATATAGTTTCTATACAGTGGAGAGTGTGGACAATACCTTGACAGTGTTTTTTTGTTTTGTTTGGTTTTTATGAGAGGGAGTCTCGCTCTGTCACCAGGCTGCAGTACAGTGGCATGATCTCAGCTCACTACAACCTGCCACCCGAGTTCAAGTGATTCTCCTGCCTCAGCCTCCTGAGTAGCTGGGACTACAGGCATGTGCTATCATGCCCAGCTAATTTTTTGTATTTTTAATAGAGATGGGGTTTCACCATGTTGGCCAGGATGGTCTCAATCTCTTGACCTCATGCTCCACCTGCCTCGGCCTCCCAAAGTGTTGAGATTGCAGGTGTGAGCCACTGTGCCCGGCTGATGGTGTTTATATTTAACATCATCAGTGAGGTGCTGACAGACTGTGCAGGCCTTAAGACATGATACTTTGAGACAGACACACATAATATAGTATCACAGCTGGAAATGCATAATCTGGATCTACTCATGTAAAACATCAGTGTATAATAAAGAATTTGACCTTGTACTCTCAGCTTCTGGGAAGTAACCTGTGTTATATCTGTTGGAGTGTTTTTGTTCAGGATGGGGAGCTGGCCATGCCTGCAGTCTTAAGGTAGGGCTGGCCATGCCAGAAAGACCAACCATGTGAATATGGCAAGGGCTTTGGGTCACATGATATTGGTAGACCTAGAGACTGAGTTCAACCCTGGGGAAATTGAGCAATCAATTATGTCTATGTGATGGAGCTCCTAAGAAAACTCTGAGCACTGAGGCTTGAGTGAGCTTTTCTCAGTAACACTTGTGTGTGTTGTTACACACAAATTCCTGGAGGGTAATGCATGCTAACTCCATGGAGAGGAAAACAGAAACTTCACATTTGGAACTCTCCAAGACTTTGCTCTATGGCATCTCTTCCTTTGGCTTATTTTAATCTGTATTTTTCCCTGTAATACACTGTAATCATGGGTATAATAGCTTTAAGTGAGTTCTGTGAATTCTTCTAGCAAATTATTGAAGCTTCAAGGGATTTGGGGAGCTCCCTGAATTTGCGGTTGGTATCAGATGGGAGGACAGACTTGGGGACTGTGGCCTCAAACTGTGTAGTTTTATTAGCTTGGCAATCAGAAAACTCCAAATGAGGAACTATTTTAAAAAGTGGATGTTATTCTTCAAAAACTGTGAATGTTTGCCGGGCGCGGTGGCTTACACCTCGAATCCTAGTAATTTGGGAGGCCAAGGCGGGTGGATCATTTGAGGTCAGGAGTTCAAGACCAGCCTGGCCAACATGGTGAAACCCCATCCCTACTAAAAATACAAAAATTAGCCGGGCATGGTGGCGCATGCCTGTAATCCCAGCTACTTGGGAGGCTGAGGCAAGAGAACTTCTTGAACCTAGGAGTCAGAGGTTGCAGTGAGCTGACATTGCACCACTGTACTCCATCCTGGGAGACACAGTGAAACTCTATTTCAAAACAAAAATAAAACAAAGCCAAAAAAACAAAACAAAAAAAAAAAGTGAATGTCATAAAAGATAAAGCAAGGCCAATGACCTGTTTCAGATTAAGGTAGACTGAAAAGACATGACAACTAAGTACAATCCCCAAGCTTTCTGTACTGGAAGAAAAAATCAATACAGGATATAAAGTCTATCAATAAAATTGAAAAGTGAATGGCAAATAATTTTATCTATGTTAAATTGACAAAAATCAGTAACTCTGGTTTGAAGACAGCGTGCCCATTCTTTTTAGCAACTACACACTGAAGTGCTTAGAGATAAAGAGCCATGGCTTCTGAAATGGTTTAGAAAAATTATGTACAAAGAGCAAATGACATAGCAGGTGACACAAAATATTATCAGGATATGAATCTGGATAAAGAATAAATGGGCGTTCTTTGTGCTATATTGCAACTTTTCTAGGTTTGAAATTATTTTCAAGGAAGAAGTTACATAAATTACAGGTACTGCACCTAGCACCCAGATCTTGGTGTCTAAAACTATTCTCTAGTAAAAGAAATCAGCGCTCCTTGGAGAAAAGCATTCTAGGAGTGGAATAGAAAAAAAGATAAAATGAGCATGAGACATCCTGTAGTCCCTCAAAACCAAAAAAATGAAAAATTGAATTGATTAAGGGTATGTCAAAGGGAAATGGGAGCCAGCCCCAGTGGCCAACCTTGGAACAATTTGTGCAACAAAGTAAAGTAGTATTGGATTTTAACCTGAAGTGTAGAATAAATAGCCAATAATCTATGCTGACATAAAAATGATTGAATAAATAAATAAATGAAGAGAAGACATAAATTTCCCATGTGGAAGAATTCTGAATAATGTATGTAGATTCTCTGCCCTCAAGAAGGGGAAGGCATATAACTTTCTACTCCATTCATGTGGGCTGTATGCAGTGACTTTCTTCCAAAGAGGGCAGTATGGAACTAAATTTAAAAAAATGCCCTTCAGTGGAGAAAACTGACAAATACTACCAGAGTCAGGTGATCAACATCAATATCAACAGTGATAAGCCCTGTTGATACTGTATACCCTTTATATGATGTGATGAAAATGATACTTTACCTCTGTGGTTTTCCTGCCCAAACCCCATAACCACAGTGCAATCATGAGCAAAACATGAGATCAATTCCACTAGAGGGACATCCTATGAAATACTTGACTAACATACCTCAAAACTGTCAAGGTCACCAAAAACAAGGAGAATCTGAGGAACTGTCACAGCCAAGAGGAGCCTAAGGAGATATGACAATTACATGTAATGTGGTATCCTGAATGGGATCCTGGAATAGAAAAACACATAAAAATGTATCAATATTGGTTCATAAATTTTAACATATGTACCATTCTGATTTAAGATGTTAAGAATAGGGGAAACTGAGTGAGGACATATATTGAAACTCTCCAAATTATCATCTCAATTTTCCTATAAATTTAAAACTGCCTAAAATGTCTGTCTAAAAAAAAATGCGAGTCCTAGGTTAAGTCACTGGGAGTGGGGCCTGGGAAGAGGCATATTTATAGACTCAGGTAATTCGGATCAGTCAATGATTAAAAATCACTGATCTCACACTTAAAGTTATTTGGTTGCTCTGTTTCTCCCCAGCCAGACATGACTTAGTCAAGTTCTCCTTGTCTCTGAGTCCCTGGGCTAATTTGGAGCCTGGCCCAGGGAAGTGCTCCGTGTACACTGACTGAATAATTAATATTAAAGACCAGTTCTGTATGTGTGACAGCTCAGGTGGAGAGTGACAGTTAAAGCAATATTTCCCTCGGTTCAGTTTTAACTAATCCTCATGAATGAGCACTTGCTATCCATCAGGAGTCAACAGATATTTACCGAGGGCAACCCACTGCAGTTGTTAATGATTCATTGTTCTCATTGAGCAGTGTTAGGAAGGAGTTGCCACTACCCAACCTTGGGGACCTGTTTTCTGGGGGGACTGGGCAGGGAAACTGGGGAGGAAATGAGCCCTAGCTGTCTGCAGACATCAAGAGTGCATGCTAGAGGGGCTGCTTTCTGTGTCTCCAACTGAGCAGAGCTGGGAATGGAGCCAGGCTATTGCCAAGGCCACCTGCCTGCTCATTCACAAACACTTATGGGGCACTGGCTTCCTGCTGCCTGGCCTGGCTGAATACTTGGGCCAGAGAAGCACTGCCATCCTAGGGAGCCCCTGCTGAATGCTCGAGAAATGCCAGTATTGCCCCCTTGCTCTCCTGGCTTCCCTGTGGTCTTGTCTTACTTTTGATCGTTTTCTTCCTAGTTGGCTGCCCTTTGCCCTTTCCTAGCATTGACCTTTGGCTCTAGCTACAGGTCCTATTTTTTTTTTTTTTTTTTTTTTTAAATTCTAGGGCAACATCTTTGTGATTGAAACTTTGCTAAAGATACTCTTTGGCTCTGCTCTGGGACCTCCATCATGTTCTGCCTGTGTAGGGACCAGTCCTGAAGAGTATGTGGACTATCAAGACAAATTTAAGAGCAGTGTTGGAAAAGAACTCCTAGAAGAGAAACAGGAATAGCAGCTTGCTCACTCTCTGCCAGGGTGCTTTGCTAGTATCACCCCAGGTACCCTTAAAAACAGCCCAATGAACAAGTAGAAGTATACCAGTTTTCCAGAAGAAGAATTGAGGCTCAGTATAATTCAGTCCCCTGTATCTAGTGAGTGACAGAGATGGTCTTTGAATGCAAGCAGTCTCACATCATTGTATAAGCTAGGTGGGTTAACAGAGAGTAAATAATGGTGGCTTAAAACAGAAGGTTTATTTCTTCATTTCATAAAAGTCCAAGCTAGGATGAAGTGATGGAGAGTTGGGTTGTTGTAACAGACACATCTGTAACCCACCTAAATCACTCCCAACATTCACCATTTTGATGCGCCCAGGCCTACTTCCACCTTCTAGCACCTATGCCTGCCTGAGGGCTCTCCCTTACACCAGAGCACTCTGCCTGGTGGTGCAGCAGGCTTATGGTGCTAGGGAATAAATGGCCCCTTCCTCTAATATCCCTCAATCCATTTCTGCAGGTGTTGGTATATATAAGTACCCCAGTTTCCCCTTATCCCCAGGGCAGGACAGCTTAGAGTCACATTCAACACACTCCTCCAGTTTGCCCATTTTGGTTGAGATACAGCTGCCCATAGTGCTAGCTGGCTTGGTAATGTATCATTGATTTTCTTATCTTCTCTGTTTCATTTCCCCACTCCCTTCCTGCTGTTCCCTGGAATCACCTCTGAAATAAATGCATTGGAATCCTTATCTCCAGAGAAACCTAAACCAAGCAAAAGTGTGATACTCCACAAACCCTCAGGGACCCATGCTCCTGAATGTTGTCATCATCGTCCTGGGTCGAAGCTGGCTTATTATCAAAATGTGTATTTTCTCACCCCTGAGAAAGAACAGAAAGTGGACAGCAAGATTCCTTTTAATGAAAACAAAAAACAAAAAACAAAAACAACAGAAATAGCACACACTACTATCCCTGCATCCCATTGTCCCGTACCAAGTCACATGGTCATATCCAGCTGCAAGGGAGCCCTTGTACTTAGCTAAAACTCAGGAATTTCATTACTGAAAGGAAGAAGTGAAGGATGGATTAGCATTAGCTGTAGCCGCCATACTAAATTATCTTTTTAAGAAGTTGTGGGGGGGCAGGTTGGGTGAAATTGATGAGACTAGGGAGGTAGCCTGTGTCGGAATATAAAGGGGGCCTTTTTCAGATTAAGGGATTCTGGCTGTCATTGGGAGATAAGAAGGAGAGTTGTTGTAACTTTTTCATCAGGCATGCAACTTGATGGAATTAATTTATTTAGAGAGAGCGTAGTCCTCTATTGACAGTTAAGTGTTGGGCTGATGAGGTAAGACTAGAGATTGGGTTGGCAGGTGGCTGACCTTTGCAGGGATCTAGGCCTGACCTGGGCATTGGCAGTGGAGATGGAGATGAGGTGACTAATTCAAGACCTGTTTAATCAGTATTGAGATGAGAGTTGAGGAGAGCATTAAGGATGATGCTCTAATTTCAAGCTGGACTTCTGGGATCTATACACTTAAGAGGTTGAGACACTGTGGAACTCTTCCAGCTCTGTATAGAGGCAGAATCTCTGTATGAGAGAAAGTAGTTTTTCTATGTCAGAATTTTTACTTGCCAACAGAGTGGCCTTAGTTAAGTCACTCCAAGCCACAGTTTCTCTGCTTGTAAAACAAACTCTTCTTATCTTTTGTGGGCATTGCTACAGTGAATAAATAGGGTAAGAAACTTTGAGGGTGGATTAAATGGAAAGTTTTATAACAGGGAAAACTGAGGACAGACTTGGAAATTGAGAAGGTAGAAGTCAAAACAGTGAGCACAGCACACAAGGACATTTTAGAGGGAGCTTTCAAAAAGACTTTTATTGTATTTAGTGTGTATTGGAAAAACTCAGACTTTGGTATCTAGTGAGAGCTCCAGAGTTGTCTCTCTCACATTCTTAGCTGTGTGACCTCAGGCAACTTACTCAATGTCTCTGAGCCACTGGCACCTCTTCAGGAAAGCGAATATAAGTACTTCCCCCTTATTGGGTTGTGATCATCACGTGAGAGTTGGCAAAGTGCCTGGCACAGAGCCTGGCTCACAGTGGTGCTTAACACACGTGAGTTCTCCCTTCCCTTTGCCTTTAAGAGAAATCAAAAAATCCAATTGACTGTGTTGGTTTAGTCAAGCAATGGTTAATTCAGAGAGGAAAACTAACCCATCTGATATTTGGAATTTGGTCAAGGCAACTTGGTTGTTTGACCCAAATCTTCTTTTTCTACCAGTTGCGTTGGCATGGTTTTGGCACAGCCTTTGTGAGAGCTACTTGCTGGAACACTGAGAGAAGGTGGCTCTGTGGAAATAGAAAGCAGAATGAATATAGTGATTTTAGAAATATAAGAGCGACATGAAATCCATTAAATCACATTTCCCCCCTCCCACTTCAGGGTAACGACTCCAGAATTGAGAGGAATGGCTCCAACAGAAGGAAAGGGAGCCATAGTTTGCGGTCCATATGCCCGCTTCATTTTGCAGTTAGTCCTGGCTGCCCATCTGTTCGCGACTGCCTAGTCTAGCCATGGGGCTTATAAAACGGTGTCCACATACATGGATGCCTTCACTAAACAGATGCGAGAATGAGGAATGTCCATGTCTCACACCAAGCACATTCAGCATCCCTTTGTGCCTCTTTCTGCTCTGTTTACTTTGCCTTTCAATTTCACTTAAATATATTTCCAAATTATTGTTGTATTTAGAACAAGATGGGAAAAGGAAGGGGTTCTAAAATCTGCGGGATTCCTATGCTATGCTAGGTACTCACTGGGCACTCTATGTCTGATATTAATATCTCACAAAATCATTGCCACAGGGTAGCCATAAGTTTCACCATTTTACTGATGAAGAAACTTAAGCTCAGAGAAATGAAGTCACTTGTCCAAATTAATACACTAGGAAATGGAGGCACTGGGATTGAACTCTAGTCTAATTGAAGGCATTTTACTCTGGGACTGATGATGAACAATGATTAGAATACCCTAGCATACACACACACTCACACATAAGCACACGCGCACACACACACCTCAAGAAACCAACCAACTGACCTTTTTCAGCCCTAACAGAGGACCGCTATTTTGAGTTTGAACTGAAGTGACTTCTTTAATGCTAAAGGATGAGCTCCCTCTAGTGGCAGTGTGTGGTTTGGCGCAACGTCTGTTGCCTGGGGACACAGGTAAATACAGAAAGACATTTTCTTTTATGCAGCACTATTTTGTCTAAAGATACATTATTGAGACTCTCTTAATACAATGCAAAAATGGAATCCAAATCTGGGTTTACCTCCAGATGGAGGAATTGCATTTTCACTGAGCTCTGTGATTTCCTAAGAGCTCTCTCATCTCTGTCTCAAGGTCTTCACAGTATCCCTGAGAGACACTTGTCCTTTCCTTATAGTTGGGAGAGCTAGGAATCAGAGAGGTTAAGTGTCGTTTCCAAGGTTGCACAGCTGGTCAGGAAAGGAGCCATAATTCTAATCGGGGGTATCTACTTTCAGACCTTGTGCTCTTTTTTTTTTTTAATTACACTTTAAGTTCTAGGGTACATGTGCACAACGTGCAGGTTTGTTACATAGGTATATATGTGCCATTGGTTGGTTGGCACAGCCAGCCTACTGCCACCTTGGAGGTTTCACCTTTCTCTTCATTCCCTAAAAATAGCAGCTCCTGTCGTGCCTGTGCCACCTTCCCCATCTGGAGAATACAAACCACATATATGTTGGTTTGCAGCACCCATCAACTCGTCATTTACATTAGGTATTTCTCCTAATGCTATCCTTTCCCCAGCCCCCCACTCCCTGACAGGCCCCGGTGTGTGATGTTCCCCACCCTGTGTCCAAGTGTTCTCATTGTTCAACTCCCAACTATGAGTGACAACTTGCAGCGTTTGGTTTTCTGTCCTTGCCATAGTTTGCTGAGAATGATGGTTTCCAGCTTCATCCATGTCCCTGCAAAGGACATGAACTCATCCTTTTTTATGGCTGCATAGTATTCCATGGTGTATATGTGCCACATTTTCTTAATCCAGTCTATCATTCATGGACATTTGGGTTGGTTCCAAGTCTTTGCTATTGTGAATAGTGCCGCAGTAAACATACGTGTGCGTGTGTCTTTATCATAGAATGACTTATAATTCTTTGGGTATATACCCAGTAATAGGATCACTGGGTTAAATGGTATTTCTAATTCTAGATCCTTGAGGAATCGCCACACTCAAACCTTGTGCTCTTTCATCATGGAATCTTTCTATTCCAGAACTGGATGTGCATCACAGAGGGTTATCCATCAGGTGAAGGACAGGTAATCAAGATGATAATGTGGAGATTAAATGAGACAGATTAAATTATGACACATAGTTATAATTTCCTGCCCTTTATTCCTCTTTCCTCTGGTCCATCCTTTTACTGCCTCAGAAATATTAAAGTAAAAACCACAAATTCCATTAGATCCTTGCTTGAAAACCCCTGTGGTGCCCCATGACTCTCAGGATAAAATGGAAACTCTTAGGCTTCACATACAAAATCTTTCATGATCCGAACCCTCCTTACCTCTCCAGGCTTATGCACCTTAACCTACTGCCACCTTGGGAGATTTCACCTTTCTCTTCTTTCCCTAAAAATAGCTGCTCCTGTCCCACCTGTGCCACCTTCTCCATCTGGAGCAATTTTACTAACCTTCTCTTTCCAGGTGAAACAGCACCTCTTTCTGAAGAATTTTGAAACCCCACAGATCATGCTGTATTTCCTCTTTGGTAATTCTGACACTTGATGCTCACCCCACATGATTCTTAGTTTATGAGCCGTGATTTTACTTTAAGCATTTCTCTCTCTCTTTTTCTTTCTCTTAACTAGTCTAGCCATTGGGCTAGTTGTTCCTGGCTTAGTTCATCACTGGGTCTCCAATGCCTAACACAGTTCCTGGCACACAAGAAGTTCATTATATGTTTGCTGAATGGCTTCAGGAAAGCTACAGAGAAACATCTCTGGGCATTGGTGGATAGATTCGAAGCCAACTTGATACGTTAAATGGGGTTTAGGGCTACTTGATTGTAATACAAATACATTGTAAGCCTGTATTCAAATGCCAGTGACCATGGTTTTAAAATAAATGTAAAAAATAGTATCTTAAGAAAAACATGGTTGAAAGTAAGAGCCATTTGGTTAAAACCTTAGGGTTTTTCTTCTCTCAACTCGTCAAAGTCATTCTCCTCCCAGCTTTGTTCCATTGCTGGTGAGGAGCTGCGTTCCTTTGGAGGAGAAGAGGTGCTCTGATTTTTAGAATTTTCAGCTTTTCTGCTCTGGTTTCTCCCCTTCTTTGTGGTTTTATCTAGCTTTGGTCTTTGATGATGGTGGCGTACAGATGGGGTTTTGGTGTGGATGTCCTTTCTGTTTCTTAGTTTTCCTTCTAACAGTCAGGACCCTCAGCTGCAGGTCTGTTGGAGTGTTTTCAGAAACTCCTGAGCATCAGAAGGGAAGGAAGTTTGTGGCTTCTTGAATGACTCAGGTCTTAGAAGGTCTGGGTTTTGCAGCACAAATATGGATTAGTTGACCACAGCAAGATGGGTGCTCGAGGAGAGAGCTCTCAATGGCCCTTCTCTCTGGACTAACCTGGACCATGTCACTTGTGCCTCTAGGAATCCATGAAGAGCTGACCCAGCTGGTCCCTAGTTGAACTTTCTTGAGTTAAATTTTGAATTACCTTAATCATCATCTAGAAAATCTCCTGACTCGTGTCTTTGATTCCCTGAAGCTCTACTACAGCATCCCCAACCAATGAGCTTTTAGCACCTGCTCAAACGTAATGGGCTCACTCCTCTGGAAATACCTCATCAGTTGTTATGGCAAAGACTTTCCTTAAATATTGATCTAAACTTGCCCTGTTTAACATCCCACCTACTGGTTAGGTGTGGGAGGCATAAAACCTTCTTTTTTCCCCTACTAAAAATATTTTCCTCATTGCTAACTTTTGAACCCCTTTTGCTCATAGACATAGCTAATAGCTTCCCCTGAGCAATATCTGAGCAGGCTTGGAGGTCTGACTGCCTGGTGGGCAGCACGCAGCTGTCATGGCAGGTGTGAAATGAGATATATCCAGCCACACACCAACATGAAAGCATCCGTAGCTTCCTCTGTTGAGAGATGGCCAAGGCTGGAAAAAAGTATTTATTACAAATGATGATAACAGGAATTAAAAACCACCCATGCTCCCTCAATCATAAAAATCAATGATTTTATTTTCTGTGTATGCTGCCAATTGTCCATCCATATGCAGAACTCACATTTACAGTTACACTGATAAGCTGGGTATTTCCTGTGTTTTTCTCTGCTGAAAGTATCCTCTGTTTCATGTCATTGAAAAGCCACCTGTATTATTTTAATGGCTATAGAACAGTCATTTGAGTGGAGGCACCATGATTTGCTCCACCACTCCCTCACGTTGGACAGGTAGGTGGTTTCCAGGTTTTTGGCTATTGTGGATATAGTACGACTGAGTGCTACCCCTTTCTGTTCCCAGCTTCCTGCCAGGGACCCTGGACTGGCCCTGAGTCTGTCATGTCTCAGGATAATAGTCTACTGGGCTTTGATGTAATCCCATGGGTCTGAAGGAATCTGGCTACCCTTGACCTGTGACTTACAACGCTTTAGGAAGCCTTGGCTCCTCCATGGCCAGACAGTCCCCACCATGTGGCTTTACCTTATACCTGGGCTTTTTCTCTGGTTTCCAATTCCCTCTCTGGGGGCCTGGCACAGCCCCCTGTGGTCAGACCACATTCTTCTGCGGTGGATGCTACAGTGGCCACCCAGAACTCTCTTCGTAATTGAAGGACACGGTTCCCCAGCTGCTGGTGGTGTTGCCTACAGGTAGCTCTATAGGGATTGCCTTTGTGGAAGACAGCCACCTCACCCAGGCCACGTGCCCTTTTCTGGGTCACCACCATGACTGATGGGAGGTTTTGGGACTAAACCTGGCTCTTGAACCTGGAACAACTCTGAATGGCCATAGTAGTTTCAGAGTCCACTGTAAGCTTGGCTGAGACCTCCATCAAGGCTGCGGCCCAACTTCTCCCTCTGCCCAATCCTGCTTTCTTCCTTCCCCTCTCTTTGTAGGCATTGATCCAGAGAACACACTCGAGTGAACCTCCTGCACTCTAATCACCATCTCAGAGTGCTTCCTGGTGGGGGAAGTCCAACCTGTGACCCCTTCCTGGTCTCTGCTCCCTGGGCTCTACTCTCCCCTACAGCAGCTAGCTGTTGCCTAGGAGGCTCATACGTGAGGGATGCCCCTTCCCTGGGCCACTGCCTGGGAGGCTGATGCAAGTGGGATGTCCCCCTTTCCTGGGCCACCACTCACGCAGCACCCCTGAGCTGCAACATTGTACTCAGCTACAGTCAGAGCTTTACTGTCCCCTGGCTGAGTCAGTTTCCAGCTCTTCCTCTGTGATTGTTTTCAAGTCTTCTCTTCCTTAAACCTCCACAATCACAGTTACTGACTTTTGGTGACTAGGTAATGAGACTATCCAGAAGAGCATATTCCTTCCTCCTCTTCCACCTATCCCTTCCTCTCCTCCCCACTATCACTACTTAGTGGCCTTCCATGGTCCATCTCTGCTTAGACTGTGGCCACATTCTGTTAACTGGTCTCCCTGTCTGTTCTTGTCTCTCTGCTGTCCTCCTCTATGCTGCAGTCAAAGAAACCATTCCAAGGCTCACATTTGCTCATGTCATTCCCTTGCTGATCACACTACAATGACTCCTTGTGATTTATAAGGCAAAGCCTAGACTCAGCAGAACACAGAAGGCCCTCTATGGTCTAAGCCCAACTGCCTGTGTGTCTCCTGTAACCCTGGACTTTCCTCCATTTCCTGAATACTAAAAACTCTTGCAAGCTTCCAGGAGTTTGCTCAGGCTGTTCCCACTGCCTGGAATGCTGTTTTCAACTTTCTTCACCTCGTTAACTTGCTGCTTCTTCCAGATTCAGCTCAATTGTCAGCCTTTCTAGGAATCTTTTTTTCTAAACCTCCAAGGGAGGGCTAACGGCCCTGCCTTAGTTGGTCCCATGACCCCGCATGCTTACTACTTACCTTTAGTATGGTTGTGGTTTTTTTTTGCTTTTTTATGAGACAGAGTCTCCCTCTGTCATCCAGGCTAGAATGTGATGATGGGTTCACAGCTCCTTGCAGCCTAGACCTCCTGGACTCAAGCCATCTTCCTACCTAAGCCTCCCAACTAGCTGGAACTACTACAGATGCATGCCACCATGCCTGGCAAATTTTTGATTTTTTTGCAAAGACAGGGTATCACTATGTTGCTCAGTCTGAGGTCTCAAATTCCTGGTTTCAAGTGATCTTCCCACCTTAGCCTCCTGAAGTGCTGGGATTATAGGCATAAGTCACCATGCCCAGCCTTACCTTTAGTATTAAAACATGCCTTCCCGTCTGTGTCTTTCTGTGTATAGTGAGTTTTTTGAAGACATTGAGCAAGTCTTATTCATACCTGCATTTCTAATACCTGATGTACCTGGCACTGAGTAGATGTCTCTACAGGACCCAGCCTGAGGCTCCTTAATTTGTCTTGTTGCATTGGTTTGCAAAGCATTATATCAATTTAAATTGTTATAAGCAATGTGCAAATGAACCAATTTCATGATAACCTCACCAAGGTTGAGTATTGTTAGTCTAAATTTGATGGCTGTAAAATGCTCTACATTGTTTTGATTGCATTTTCATAGATATTGGGATTAAACATTTTCCCATGTGACTTGCTGACTAATTGCATCTCTTCTTGTATGGATTACATATTCCTGCCCTTACTTTTGCATTATAACCTACAGCCTCATGTCAGTTTCTTGACTTATAAATATCAACACCGAAGTAGACTCCTTCAGAGTTGGCTTGAATATGACTGTGTGATTTTGAAATAGTTACATCCCTCTGTGGGCTTCAGTTTCTTTTCTTTAAAATGATAGGTTACTTTACTTAGCTCCTGGCTGGAATCACTTGGTAGCTTTTAAAAAAACATAGACTCCTGGGCTTACCTCTACTGATTTGGTCTCTCTGTGATTTTTCTAAGGCCCCTAGGTGACTCTGGTGTGGCCACTTCAGCCAGGTTCATAGCCTGAGTTTGGGAGTCAACGGGCCTCCCAGCTCTGTGGTCTGTGTAGTTCTGTGTGACCTGGGTATGTGGCAGCTGCAGAAAAAGAAGAAAGGAGGAATCTGTGGCTGTGTTCTAAGACCCAAGGCCCCATGTAGAATGAAGAGCATTCTTATTCTGTGTGGCTCCAGAGGGAGACCAGCATGAAAAGGTGGCTTTTGGCTCTACAAATTTGGAAACTCGCCAAAGACTCACATGACTCAACACAGAGGCAGGAAGCCTTGGGGGCTATGGGGAGAGTCTGTGTAGTGATGCACAGAAAGCACTTGGCCCTGGTGCTCCCGCAGAGCAAACCCTTTGTAAATGAATATAGTGTTCACACACTCAAGCCTGGCAGATGGGTGTGTTAGCCTCACTCTCTGCTAGCCGTGTGACTTCAGGCAAGTCTTGGTTACTTCATCTGCAAAATGGGGATCATAGTGGTTCCTGTCTCACTGACTTATTTGTTCTTAATTACAGCTTTATTTACATATTTTAAAATTTATTTTATTTATTGTTTGAGACAGGGTCTCACTCTGTCGCCCAGGCTGGAATGCAGTGGTACAATCACAGCTCATTATAACCTTGAACTTCTGGCCTTCAGTGGTCCTCCACCCTCGGCCTTCCAAAGTGTTGGGATTACAGGCATGAGCCACCACACCTGGCCTTAACAGCTTTCCTGAGATATTCACATACCATACAATTCACCCATTTAAAGTGTACAATTCAGTGGTTTTTAGTGTGTTCACAGAATTGATCCACCACGATATCACAGACTTATTTTGAAGGTAAAACGAGACTATGCAGGAGAAACATTTAGCACAGTGTCAGAGGCATAGTGCGAGTGATGAATGCCAGATATTATTGTCCTTGATAGATTCCTTATCCTTGGTGAGGTTTGAGAGTTTTTGGAGTGACAACTCCATAGGGCTATTGCAGGGGAGACTTGGATATCAGGAAGAGAGGAATAGGGTCCAACTGAGCGAGCTCCCAGGTCTCTTCTACCTTGTGGAGCAGCACATCTATAACAATAATTATTATTGTACACATGTGTGCAAATCATGTAAAATTCCTTAATCCTCACATTAGCTCTGGGAGCTTAGTTTTTATCCTCATTTGTCCCCATTCCTCAAAGGTGAAAACTGAGGCTTACAGAGGCTGTGGCTTTTCCAAGATCAAAATTCCATGATTTCTTTATATAGTACAGATAAATACATCTATTTGCCACCTACTTTTGCTTGGTTCTGGACATCATTTAAGTTGCAAGTTTTCAGAAAGGATAAGACCCAAGTGGAAAAAATCCAAGAAGTACAGAAATTGACTTTATGTTTATCTGATGAATGGTAGCCAGCAGTTCTTCTCTCTCTGCACTTTCTCCTTTCTTACTTCTCCTTTGATTTTCTCTTGTATGCTACAGGTCAAGGAGACATAGCAGACAAGGACAACAGGCAAGAGGGGGCTGTTTAATGAGGGTATGATGGGTCTGGAAAAGTCAGGAGGCAGCATTCCAAACCCACTGTGTGCTTGGACCCGACAGTGTGCATTTGGTTTAAAATCCCAGGGCAAAATTGTATGGTATGTGAATTATATCTTGAGGGAGTCCCTGCCCACCCAGTTTTCCCCAGGTGGGTTTGAGTCAGTCCCAGCCCATCCTGGGCTATTTTCCTTTTTCTCAACTTCCAGCTGAATGTATTGATGCCACTCTACAGGTGCTCCCTTGTTCCTGTCCCATCCCCATTCCCGTGGAGACTGGGAGGGGGCATACACTACAGGTACCTTTCTTCTTCCCAGGGAAGGAGACTCAGTTTCATTGGCCTCCTTGTTAAAGAAGGAAAGACAGATGCAGCCCTGGCTGCTTGGAACTTCTACTGTGAACTGAGACGTGTCCCTGCCCCATGCCTCCCCATGTATTAGTATGCTCTCTTTAGACAGGTTTTACTATTCCTGAGTCTCAACAAAACTCGATGAGTCCTAGCTCGTATAATTGGTCTGTCTCTGTTCCCTCTTCTAACTTCCTGTTCCTGTGGTGCCTTGTTTGTGAGGCTGGCTTCCTGTGCCCCAGCTCCAGTCTCTTTGGTCAGACCCCCAAATGCTAACTGTGACCCCTCTCCTGGCTGAGCACTGTCTATTTTTGTTTATGATTAAATCCCCAGGATCTAGCTTTATGCCTGGCACACAGTAGGAGCTAAATATTTATAGAACAAATAAATTATAAGCATTCAAGGGAAATGAGTATTGCAGGAATGGGTGGCAATCAGTTATTTGTTTTCAAGTCAGGATGATTTTTAAAGTTTTTATTGTTTATTTTTACCCAAAGCTAACCTGCTAAAGAAACATATGACTGATTTTCTTAGATTTTAAAAGGTGCCAGAGGACTTAATTTGACATACTGAAACTCTTCAAATTTCTGAACGTTACCCCGGATGCTCTTGCTATATCATCCCACATCCTGTTCGAATTTCTGCTGTTTAGATTTGATGTGTCTTCCCATCCCACATGGGGATAAATGGCTTTTTAACAATTCTGTAATAAAATGACTTCAGCCATCTCTGCTATTTAAAACCTGTATCTATCCAGATATTTATTTATAAGCATATCCCCTTATATGGTTTGAAGGGATTCAGATACTCTTTGGAGGTATTTCAAATCTAAGACTTCACTTTTCAAAAATCAAATTTTGTTGTTGTTTCTCTATGGGGAGACCAACCACTTTAGTAATAAAATAAAGGGGAATAACAATGGCCAGGCATACATGGAATGTGAGGCCTGCTTGATAAGGCGCCAGGGGGTGTGGAAGTGTTCCTCCGGGTTTCCCTTGCTGCTGCTTGTTCTTGGCCCATCAGGTGGAAAACCCCAGAGGCCCCATTCCAGAAAATTGGCTCATTCTCCAGAGCACCTTCACTTGCCACAGTGAAACTGCATCTGTTTGCTCTGGATTTTAACACATTCATTGCCTGGCCTCTGTTACAGATTGAACTGTGTTTCCTCCCTCACCAAATTCACATGTTGAAGCCCAGCCTCCCAAGGTGACTGTATTTGGAGATAGGGCTTTTGTGGAGGTAAAGTTAAATGAGGTCACAAGATTGGGGCTCTCACACAGTAGGACTGTTGTCCTTATTAAAAGGACACCTCAGCGCACTCTCTCCACACACAAAGAGAGGAAAGGCCATGCCAGGACACAGAAAGAAGACAGCTGTCCTTCTCTTCACCACGAAGACAGACTTTGCTGGACAGTGAATTTGCCAGTACCTTGATCATGAACTTCTAGCCTCCAGGACATGAGAAAATCTGTGGCTGCTGTACAAGGCAGGCTAGTGTTCCATTATGGTAGCCCAAGTACACTAACATTGCTCCAAATGGGTTTTCTTTTTCTATTCCTTTTTCTCCCCAGGGACAGTATATTCGTTTCTTAGGGCTACCATAAGAAATTACTATACACTTGGTGGCTGAAAACAGCAGATGTTTATTCTTTCAGAGTTCCAGAGGCTAGAAGTACAAAATCAAGATGTCAACAGGGTCACACTCCATCCAAAGCCTCTAGCAAGAACACCTCCTTGCCTCTTCCCACTCCTGGTGGCTCCAGGTATTCCTTGCCTTGTGACAGCACCACTTTGAGTTGTGCCTCTGTCATCATGTGGCCTTCTCCTCTCTCTGTGTCTTTTTCTGTCACTTATAAGAACACTTCTCATTGGATTTAGGGCCCACCCAGATAATCTAGATGAGTTCATATCAAGATCTTTAGTTACATCTGCAAAGATCCTTTTTCAAAATAAGGTCATATTTACCCACTAAGGAGCTTAGGATGTGGATGTGTGTTTTAGGGTCCTACCAATCAACCCACTAGATAGGCTATTTTATGTAACACAAGTGATGACAACATATGTACATTGTTTGATAATTGTGCCCTTTCCCTAAGCATGAGTTCATATGATCTAGACAAATGCTGGAAGTGATAGCTCTTATTATCTCCACTCTACAGAGGAGGAAAGGGAGTTAAGTGACTTGGTCAAGTCCACACAGTGAACAAATTATGTGGCTACATTCTAATCCAAGGTTTCCTATCTCCAAATTCCATGTTCTTCTTACTCTGCTGTAGGGGCTCTTAATGTACATTGATGAAATGAAGATGATGGTGTTAAGAAAAGTAGCGATGAGCCTATATTAAATGCTTACTCTGGGCCTGGCCGTGTGCCAAGAGGTATATTTGTGCTATTTCACTTAATCCTCACCTCAACTCTAAAAGGTAGATGCTATTATAATATTCATTTTATATGTAAAGAAACTGAGGCACAGAGAGTTGAAGTTAGTTGTCTAAGGTCCCCAGATGACAAAGAACACACATCTTTTGTGATCCAAAGCACAAAGTCTTAATCCACATTAGCTGCTTCCTTGAAAGAATAATGTAGTACCTTGACATTTGCAAGTACCTGTGGAATTAAAATCCAAATAGCATACGCATTAATGGGCCAGGCTTTGGAGTCAAGCCTGCCTTTTGGTTCCAGAGAGGACACACAACAGAAAGAGCGTGGATTCTGGAGCCAGCCTGTGTCTAGGTTTGAATACTTGTTCTACCAATTCCTTTCTATGTGACACTGAGCAAGGCTATTTTCTTCACTTAACCAGGAGTGATAATCCTAGTACCTACTTCATAGGGTGGTTCTGTGGATTTAATGAGTTTACGTTAGTATTTGCAAAGCTTTTAGAACAATGTCTGGCACATGGTAATGGCTATATAAGTGTGCAATTTAAAAAATAAACACAAAAATGTTCTTAGATTCTCAAGATAGGAGTTAGACATACCTTAGATAACTTGTGTGAAAGTTAAATGCAAACGCCCCCAACATAATGCCTGATTCGATGTTGTAGACAATAAGCAGCTATGGTAATTATTGTATATGGGGAGTCAAAGGGTACCTTGATCTCCTTCCCAGCCCTTCTTTGGAAAGAATATTACAGCTCCAGACTCTAGGAGTGGAGGCCCTCAACTTCGCACCCCACTTGGCACAGACAGGCAGAGTTGTCTTGGGTGATTTTAAAGGAAACAATTTTGCCTCTCTTTAAATCCAGAGTTGCCAATTTTGCATCTATCAATGTTCTTGTACAGGAGTGTAGTTTACTGGCATGAAACAACTATCTTCACACTTAAAAATAGGGGTGAGTGGTTGGTAGCTACAATCGTACCCCAGTCTTCCTGGAGTATTAGCCTAGAAGCCTCATGACTGACGATTAAGAGTTTTTGGTAGTGTAGGGAAGCAAAAATGACATTTAGTGGCAGCAGTCTAGGCTTCCTGGGGAAGGGTCTTCAGAGAAAAGTTACTTTTCAAAGACTGTATCATGTCATGAAGAAAGAAAAGTGGATGTTAGGCTGGGATGAGTGGATCTTCTATTCTACCTTTCTCTACTTTGTTTTTTCCTCTTTTACTTTCCCATATCTTAACCTGGATCATCAACCAGCTGCTAGCAGGTCTTATGCAGATTATATGAAATGATACCACCTAAAATTTGTATAGGTCTACAATTTATAGACCTTTTCAACTTACCTAATTTCATTTAATTCTCATAATGACTCAACATGATTCCCATTTTACAGATGAGAAAAATTGAGGACCAGAGAATTTAAGTCCCAGCACATATAGCTAGGTAGCTGGAGAATCAGGATCACAGCTCAGATTTCTTAAATCCAGTTTTTGTATAGTGCCTTGGCAGTGCTGGAAGGAGACAAAACCAGAGAGAGATAACCTTCCCTCTTTTCTTTGGAAACTGTTCCTTCTCTTCCTGTCAAGTCTCCCATCCTGCAGCCACAGAAGACCTGAAGGAGTATGGCACCCGAGCTAGCTCTCTTCAACCAGATTTTCTCTAAACCCCTCCCTACAAATGCTAAGCAAGTGTTGCCCAAAGGCTTCTGCAGAGGACACTGTCTGAGATGATTCCCCAGGGTGAGTTTTTACTTTATGCATCCCTGGAATCCTAGATCTGGAATGGAGCCCCCTACCTCACCTCCAGAGGAGTAAAGCTATGCCCTGTTATCTTTCAACTGTGCACCGACTGCTCTCCCACCAAAAGGCTCTGAGCTTTGCGAGGGCAAGACTGGGCACTGGTGAGGTGCTTAGTGGATGGATGTTTCCCAAAGTTGACTTGTATTGTGGATTATTTCCAGTTCTGACCTGTTTACTTTTCTGGATTGAAGGAGTAGGGCTGCCTTCAAGGGGATGCAATCTGTGTCACTGCATGGGGCTCTGCCCTTAGAAAGTCCCTGAGCATGGCTTCATGCTCTGTTGTCACTTTCTTGACAACAGAGAAATTCTTAAAAATCTTTGAATAAGGGGCCTTGCAAATCATGTAGTTGTCCCTGGGAAGGAGGCTTGTCTATCTTCAGGTCTTCCAACCAAAAGACCTATGAGCTCCAAAGGCCCGACTTATCCTTTGGGTGGTGTACATTTAAACAGATGTGTAGAAGTTAGCAGTTTTTATTTGGTCAGTCTTTTCTTTATCATTTATGTCCCTGGTCCTATGATTAGGAAGTTTTCTTCTGCCTCTCCAAGATGGTATATCTGCCTTTTTTTTTCTTTTTAAAATATTTTATTTTAAGTTCTGGGATCCACATTCAGGATGTGCAGGTTTGTTACATATGTAAATATGTGCCATGGTGGTTTGCTGCACCTATCAACCTGTCACCTAGGTATTAAGCCCATCATCCATTAACTATTTATTCTGATGCTCTCCCCCACCACCCCTGAGCCCTCCCAACAGGCCCAAGTGTGTGTTGTTCCCCTCCCTGTGTCCATGTGTTCTCATTGTTCAGCTCCCACTTATAAGTGAGAACTGCCATGTTTGGTTTTCTGTTCCTGTGTTAGTTTGCTGAGGATGATGGCACCCAGCTTCAAACATGTCCCTGCAAAGGATGTGATTTTGGGCTGGGTGCAGTGTTTCACTCCTGTAATCCCAGCGCTTTGGGAAGCTGAGACGGGTAGATTGCCTGAGGTCAGGAATTTGAGACAAGTCTGGCCAACACAGTGAAACCCCATCTCTACTAAAAATACAAAAAAATTAGCCAGGCATGGTGGCTTGTGCCTATAATCCCAGCTACTCGGGAGGCTGAGGCAGGGGAATTGCTTGTACCAGGGAGGTAGAGGTTGCAGTGAGCTGAGATTGCACCACTGAACTCCAGCCTGGGCGACAGAACGAAACTACTCTGTCTCAAAAAAAAAAAAAAAAAAAAAAAAAAAAAAAAAAAAAAAAAAAAAAAAGATTTTTTCCTTTTTATGGATGTATAGTATTCCATGGTGTATATGTACCACATTTTCCTTATTCAGTCTATCACTGATGAGCATTTCAGTTCATTACATGTCTTTGCTATTGTGAATAGTGCTGCAATGAACATATATGTGCATGTATCTTTATAATAGAATGATTTATATTCCTTTGGGTATATACCCAGTAATGGGATTGCTGGGTCAAATGGTATTTCTGGTTCTAGGTATTTGAGGAATTGCCAGAGTGTCTTCCACAATGGTTGAACTAGTTTACATTCTTACCAACAGGGTAAAAGTGTTCCTATTTCTCCACAGCCCCAGCAGCATCTGTTGTTCCTTCACTTTTTAATAATCGCCATTCTGACTGGTGTGAGATGGTATCTCAGTGTGGTTTTGATTTACATTTCTCTGATGATCAGTGATGTTGAGCATTTTTTCATATGTTTGTTGGCCACATAAACATCTTCTTTTGAGAAGTGTCTGTTCATGTCCTTTGCTCACATTTTGGTGGGTTGTTTGTTTTTATTCTCGTAAATTTGTTTAAGTTTCTTGTACATTATGAATATTAGACCTTTGTCAGATAGGTAGATTGCAAAAATTATCTCCCATTCTATAGGTTGTCTGTTCACTCTGATGATAGTTTCTTTTACTGTGCACAAGCTCTTTAATTAGATCCCCTTTGTCAATTTTTGCTTTTGTTGCAATTGCTCATGATGTTTTCGTCAAGAAATCTTTGCCCGTGCCTATGTCCTAAATGGTATTGCCTAGATTTTCTTCTAGGATTTTTATAGTTTTGAGTTTTACATTTAAGTCATTAATATATCTTGAGTTAATTTTTGTATAAGGAGTAAAGGCGTAAGGAAGGGGTCCAGTTTCAATTTTCTGGATATGGCCATTCAGTTCTTTTAGCACCATTTATTAAATGGGGAATCCCTTCCCTATTGCTTGTTTTTGTCAAATTTGCTGAGGATCAGATGGTTGTAGATGTGCAGTCTTATTTCTGAGAACTCTATTCTGTTTCATTGGTCTATGTGTCTATTTTTGTACCAGTACCATGCTGTTTTGGTTACTGTAGCCTTGTAGTATAGTTTGATGTCAGGTAGCATGATGCCTTCAGCTTTTTTCCTTTTGCTTAGAATGGTCTTAGCTATATGGGCTCTTTTTTTGGTTCCATATGAATTTTAAAGTAGTTTTTTCCCTAATTCTGTGAAGAATGTCAATGGCAGTTTAATGGGAATAGCATTGAATCTATAAATTACTTTGAGTTGTATGATCATTTTCAAGTTATTGATTCTTCCTATTCATGAGCATGAAATGTTTTTCCAATTGTGTTCTCTCTGATTTCCTTGAACAGTGGTTTCAAGACACAATAAAAAGTGATAAAGAGGATATCACCACTGACCTCACAGAAACACATATAATCATCAGAGAATACTACAAATACCTATATGCAAATAAACTAGAACATCTGGAAGAAATGGATAAATTCCTGGACATATACCCCCATAAGACTGAACCAAGAAGAAGGTCCTTCACTTTCCTTGTTGTGAAGGGAAGAGGTCCTTCACTTCCCTTGTTAGCTGTGTTCCTGGGTATTTTATTCTCTTTGTAGCAACTGTGAATGAGAGTTCATTCATGATTTGGCTGTCTGCTTGTGTATTGTTGGTGTATAAGTTGGTGTATTGTTGGTAATTTTCACACATTGATTTTGTTTCCTGAGACTTTGCTGAAGTTGCTTATTAGCTCAAGAAGCTTTTGGGCTGAGACAATGGGGTTTTCTGGATATAAGATCATGTCATCTGTGAACAGAGACAGTTTGACTTCCTCTCTTCCTATTTGAATACCTTTTATTTCTTTTTCTTGCCTGATTGCCCTGGCCAGAACTTCTAATACTATGTTGAATAGGAGTGGTGAGAATGGGCATCCTTGTCTTGTTCCAGTTTTCTAGGGGAATGCTTCTAGCTTCTGCCCATTCAGTATGATGTTGGCTGTGGGTTTGTCATAAATGGCTATTACTTTGAGGTATGTTTCATCAATACCTAGTTTATTTAGAGTTTTTAACATGAAGTGATATTGAATTTTATCAAAGACCTTTTCTGCCTCTCTTGAGAAAATTATGTGGGTTCTGTCTTTAGTTCTGTTTATGTGATGGATTACGTTTATGGATTTGTGTATGTTGAACCAGCCTTGCATTCTGGGGATGAAGTTGACTTGATTGTGGTGGATAAGCTTTTTGATGTGCTGCTGGATTTGGTTTGCCAGTATTTTATTGAGGATTTTTGTATCAATGTTCATCAAGAATATTGGCCTGAAGTTTCCTTTCTTTGTTGTATCTTTGCCAGGTTTTGGTATCAGGATTAGGCTGGCCTCATAAAATGAGTTAGTGAGGAGTCCCTTCTTTTCAATTGTTTGAAACAGTTTCAGAATAAATGGTGCTAGCTCCTCTTTGTACCTCTGGTAGAATTCAGTTTTAAATCTGTCTGGTCCTGGGCTTTTTTTTGGTTGGTAGGCTATAAATTACTGCCTCAAAGCAGAGCTTGTTACTGGTCTATTCAGGGATTCAACTTCTTCTTGGTTCAGTCTTAGTGGGGTATATGTCCAGGAATTTATCCATTTCTTCTAGATTTTCTAGTTTATTTACATATAGGTATTTATAGTATTCTCTGATGATTGTATGTGTTTCTGTGAGGTCAGTGGTGACATCCCCTTTATCACTTTTTATTGTGTCTTTTTGATTTTTCTCTCTTTTATTAGTCTAACTAGTGGTCTTCTTCTCTCTTTTATTAGTCTAACTAATGGTCTATTTTATTAATTTTTTCAAAAATCCAGCTCCTGGATTCACTGAATGGTTTTGAAGGTTTTCTGTCTGTGTATGTGTGTGTGCACGTGTGCATGTGTGTCTCTATCTCCTTCAGTTCTGCTCTGATCTTGGTTATTTCTTGCCTTCTGCTGGCTTTGGGGTTTGTTTGTTTGCTCTTGGTTCTCTGTTTCTTTTAGTTGAGATGTTAGGGTGCTGATTTGAGTTATTTCTAGCTTTCTCATATGGATGTTTAGTGCTATAAATTTCTCTCTTATCATTGCTTTAGCTGCATCCCAGAGATTCTGGTACATTGTCTTTGTTCTCATTGGTTTCAAGGAGCTTTTTGATTTCTGCCTCAATTTCATTATTTACCCAGTAGTCATTCAGGAGCAGATTGTTCAATTTCCATGTAGTTGTGCAGTTTTGAGTGAGTTTCTTAATCTTGATTTCTAATTTAATTGTACTGTGGTATGAGAGACTGTTACGATTTCAGTTGCTTTGCATTTGCTGAGGAGTGTTTTACTTTCAATTATGTGATCGATTTTAGACTAAGTGTCATGTACAGCTGAGAAGAATGTATATTCTGTTGTTTTTGGGGGGAGAGTTCTGTGGATATCTATCAGGTCTGCTTGATCCAGAGCTGAGTTCAAGTCCTGAATATCTTTGTTAATTTTCTGTGTCAGTGATCTGTCTAATATTGACAGTGGGGTGTTGAAGCCTCTCACTATTATTGTGTGAGGGTCTAAGTCACTTTGTAGGACTCAGATAACTTGTTTTATGAATCGTGGTGCTCCTGTATTGGGTGCATATACATTTAGGATTGTTAGCTCTTCTTGTTGAATTGAACTCTTTACCAATATGTAATACCCTTTGTCTTTCTAGATCTTTGTTAGTTTTAAAGTCTATTTTGTCCAAAACTAAGGATTGCAACTTCTGCTTTTTTCTGCTTTCCATTTGCTTGGTAAATTTTCCTCCATCCCTTTATTGTGAGCCTATGTGTGTCTTTGCACGTGAAGTAGGTCTCTTAAATACAGCATACCAATGGGTCTTGGCTCTTTATCCAGCTTGCCATTTTGCATCTTTTAATTGGGGCATTTAGTCCATTTACATTTAAGATTATTATTGTTATGTGTGAATTTGATCTTGTCATCATAATGCCAGCTGGTTATTTTTCAGACTTGTTGATGTAGTTGCTTCATGGTGTCATTGGTCTTTGTACTTTAGTGTGTTTTTGTAATGGCTGGTAATGGTTTTTCCTTTCCTATTTAGTGCTTCCTTCAGGAGCTCTTGCAAGGCAGGCCTGGTGGTGATGAATTCCCTCAGCATTTGCTTTTCTGAAAAGGATTTTATTTCTCCTTTGCTTATGAAGCTTAGTTTGGCCAGATTCAAAATTCTAGGCTGGAAATTCTTTTCTTTAAGAATGTCGAATGTTAGCCCCCAATCTCTTCTGGCATGTAGGTTTTCTGCCAAGAGGCCTGCTGTTAGTCTGACGGGTTTCCCTTTGTAGGTGACCTGGCCTTTCTCTCTGACTGCCCTTAACATTTTTTCCTTCATTTCAACCTTTGAGAATCTGATGATTTTGTGTCTTGGGGTTCATGTTCTCATGGAGTATTTTACTGGGGTTCTCTGGATTTCCTGAATTTGAATGTTGGTCTGTCTTGCTAAGTTGGGGAAGTTCTGGATATCCTGAACTGTGTTTTCCAACTTGGTTCTGCTTTCCCGGTCTCTTTCAGGTACCCCAGTCAGTCATAGGTTTGGTCTTTTTACATAATCCCATAGTTCTTGGGGTTGTTTTTTTTCATTCCTTTTTATTCTTTTTTCTCTATTTGTATCTGCCTGTCTTATTGCAGCAAGATAGTCTTCAAGCTCTGAAATTCTTTCCTCCATTTGGTCTATTCAGCTATTGATACTTGTGGTTGCATTGTGAAGTTCTCATGTTGTGTTTTTCAGCTTCATCAGGTCATTTATATTCTTCTCTAAACTGGTTATTCTGGTTAACAGCTCCTGTACTGTTTTATGATGGTTCTTAGCTTCTTTGCATTGGGTTAGAACATGCTCCTTTAGCTCATTACTACCCACCTTCTGAAGCATACTTCTGTCAGTTCATTTATCTCAGCCTCAGCCCAGTTCTGTGCAGTTGCTGGAGAGGTGTTATCATCATTTGGAAGGGAAGAAGCACTCTGACTTCTGAGTTTTCAGAATTTTTTTGTTGGTTCTTTCTTACCCTTATGAGTTTATCTACCTTTGATCTTTGAATCTGCTGACCTTTGGATGGGGTTTTTGTGGAGACTTTTTTGTTAATGTTGTTGTTGCTCTCCATTTGTTTTTCTTTTAACAGTAAGGCCTCTCTTCCATAGGGCTGCTGTGGTTTGCTGGGGGTCCACTCCAGACCCTATTTACTTAAGTCCCTCCTGTCCCTTGAGGTGTCATCAGTGGAGGCTGCAGAACAGCAAAGATGGCTGGCTGTTTCTTCCTCTGGGAGCTCTGTCCCAGAGGGCACCAACCCGATGTCAGTAGGAATGCTCCTGTATAAGCTATCTGGTGACCTCTTTTGTGGGGTCTCACTCAGTCAGGAGGCACAGGATCAGGGACCTGCATGATGAAGCACTCTGGCTGCCCCTTGGTGGAGGTGGTGTGCTGCACTGGGGGGAATCCCACTTGTCCAGACTGCCCGATTTCTCAGAGCCAGCAGGGGGAAAGACTAAGTCTGCTGATCCATAGAGACTGCAGTCTCTCCTCCCTCCAGTGGCTCCATTCTGGGGAGATCAGAATTCTGTCCATAAACCCCTGGCTGGAGTTGCTGAAATTCCCACAGGGAGGCCCCATCTGGTGAGGAGGAATGGGTCCGGGTCTGGTCTAAAGAGGCAGTCTGGCTACAATCTGCCACAGCCGCTGTGCTGCACTGTGGGGAATTCCTCCTGGGTCCAAACTATCCAGTTTCCTTGGCACCAGCAGGGAAAAATGGCAGACTGGAGCTGCAGTGATGGCTGCCACTCCTCTCCTAGGGAGCTGTCATCTTAGGCAGTAAGCAGCCACAGTGATAATGGCTGCCCCTCCCCCTGGGAACTCTTAGTCTTAGGCAGTCTCGGGCAGTCTCCAGTCAGGTGGCCACAGGGAATCTGCACATGAGGGGTAAGTGGTACCAATGAGCCTAGAGAGGTAAGTGAGGATGTGCAAGGCAAAGATTAGGATTTTGATCTTGGTCCTTAGAACAAGAAGTCATTGATGCCATTAAAGGACTCTTAGTTTCATGTTGTTAAAACCAGTCTGTTCGAATTATGAAGAGTAGATTGGATGGGACAAGGAGTGCATCCAGGTAGGAGGCTGTGCCAGTGCCCAGGCAAGAGCTAGTGGAGGTTCAGACTTGGTGGTGCACCAGTGGAAAAATGTGAGGGTTATTAAGAAAGAAAACAATGAGACTTGGTGATAGATATTATGGGGGGTTATGAAGACTAATAACACTCCTTACCTTTTAGGGAAGTAAGGACGGAGTGAGAAAATCCAAGAATAATGCCTGCACAGAGTAGGCACTCAATAAATATTAGTTTCCTTCCTCATCCTTGAACCTGGGTTTCTGAGGCTCTATCAGCCCTTGAACACTGTCTTGGAGGTGTCAGCCTACAGCTTCAGCTTCCCAGAGGGTTTAAGGGAATCACCTCCCATCTTTCTAGATTCCATACTTTTGCTGCTATTGCCTACCTTGTGGCACTTAGTGGGCAGCCATTCCTTATATAGAAATTACTGTCAACCAAGGTCCTCAGGTCTGTGTCTTCATGCTGCCAAAGCCCACCTCTGCCACCATGCACTTTTCCGAACCATAGGCCACAGATGAGGAGAAACTGTGCAGATAGGTTAGTCTTCTGCTTAGGTGAAGCTGAGACCCCATGAGGGGGTCCTCTTGGTAGCTGAGTCACGGACTGAGCAATACCTGTCTCCTCAGAAGAGGAGGGTAGGGGGCAGAGGCCATGTGGCTTCTGTCTTTCCCTAGGTGATATATGGGAGGAAGGGATTTGTAAAGCGATCATAGGGGAGAAGGTCTCAGCCAGGGGTCAGGCACACATATATATGCAATTGCATGCATGTACCTGTGTACCCAGGGCTGTCTGCAAGTGCCTGCTTATAAGTGCATATGTAATGGTGTTATGTCCATGTGCTTGCACACTTGGGCTCAGGTCTGTATGTGCGTGTATGTGAATGCATTCTTCCATATGTGGAAAGTGGGTATGTGTGCATGCATGCACATCATGTATCCATGTGCTCTGTGTGTGTCCCTGTAGAAGCCTTGGGCCTAAGCAGCCCCACCCTCAGAGTCACACATGCCGCTGACTGCCAGCAGGTGGCCCCTGAGCACCGTATGCTGGGCTCTGGGGAAAGGGTCAGTGTGTTCCTGCCTCCCTCTCCTTCCTGAGAATCCCTGTGGTTAGTAAGTCCAGCACCTTCTCCACTGCTCTAGCCTCTTGGGACTTTACCCCTAAGGCTCTGTTTACCTGAGATTTCACCCTCTTGCCATATAGAGGAGAGGCAAAGCCAGTAGCCAGGGGGCAATACTGGGCCTAAGGAAGGTAATTCTGACCTGCCTAAGGTCCTGAAAGTGTCAGGGCTTACATTTACATAGCGCTGCTGAACACCTGTGGTGTTCCTGGCTTTGTGCAAGGCTCTTGCAGAGAGATGGTGGCCCAGACCAAGGCAGGCAGCAGGCACGTAGGCAAGCCCTATTCCTGCACTGAGGCTGGGGAGGAGTGTGGTCTGAGGATGAGGACTGTTCCATCTGGGCCACAGAAAGGGCAGAAGACAGTGCCTAGGGATACTTGCTGACCCCTGCTTGAAGTGGCACTGAGGCCAAGCAAGAGAGACAGATGGCATTTCCCTTTCTTGGAAGGTGGGCAATGCTATCATCTATATCTCATAAAGATAGCAACCAAGTATACAAAGACAGGCAATCTTTATTAATTGTGACTGTGTGACCTCAGGATAGTCAGGAAGGCTTGAAAAGAAAACCAAGGACTCAGTCGGATTTGACCACATGCCCCTGAGAGCCACCAGAATGCCAGAGAGCTCCCTTAGTCCACTCTGCCTGTTTTAGTCCCCATGAGTGGCTGTGAGCAGACAGGCCCCTGGACGGCTTGTCTCTGGATCTTTGGTGCCTCGCATAGGGCTGAGCCAGGGTGGACACTTGTTGGTGACTCCATGGTTCAGAGCCTTGAAGGGGTAGTGGGCAGTACCTGGGGCATCTTGGAGGTGGGGAGCCTAAGTAAGGGCAGTCGAGGTGGTAGAGGGCAACTGGAAAGAGATGATGGTACTTGAAACTGAGTTTGGACCAGAGCTGCACTGGTTTGGTTGGAGGAAGTCTGAGAGTGGTGAGGCTCCAGAGAAGGGGCCCAGATTAAACCATTGTAGAGCTGGGAAAGACCTGAGCCATCAGGCAATCCTGTGGTTTTTACACTGCTTCCTGCAGGGCACTAGAGGACCCCTGATGTGCCCCAGAGCAGGCAGTGGTGGTGTGAAGGAAGTGGAGAGAGAGGCATTAGGTGAGACTCTAGACTCCTGCCTCAATTCAACTGAAGCCACTCAGCTTTTTATCTTGAGGACAAATTGGAGTTTATTTTAAATCAAAAGCCTATTTATTGAGTGCCTACTATTTGCAATCCATGGTTCTAGACTCTAGTACTAGTTGAGGAACATGGCATGTAAGGTCCCTGCTTTCTTGGTAATTTTACTCTAGTAGGGGAGACAAGTAAACAAACAAATAGACATTAATTTTGGGTGGTAAGTGGTGGGAACTCAATGAAATAGGGTATGCAACAAAGTTAGGTGTGGGGAGGAAGAGATGGAGCTCCTTTAGACTGGGAGGTTAAGGATGGGCTCTCTGAGGTCATAGTTGAGCTGAGGCCTGAATGATGAGAGTGGGAAGAGCATTCAGAATAAGACTTTGAATGAAGAAAAAGCTCTGTGGGAAAATTTGAAAATCATCTAGTTACTCTTCTTTTATATATATTCATTTATTTAAATTTCAAAAGTAATATGTATTGTAAAAATTTTTCAAACTTTATTATTGTATTTAAGGTAAAATGTAGAAGCAGCTCCTATCTCCATGTCCCTTCCCTCTACCTCCATTTCCACTTCCTGGAGAAAATCCCTTTATAGGATAGGTAGGTAACCTCCCAGATTTCTCTCCATGCATTTGCAAATCCACATATATATGTTTTATTTTAAAATTTGTATTTATTAAGAGATGAGTCTTACTGTGTCACCCATCCTGGAGTGTAGTGTTGCAATCATAGCTCACGGCAGCCTTGAATTTCTGGCTCAAGTGATCCTTCTGCCTCAGTCTCCCAAGTAGCTGGGACTACAGGTGTGAGCCACCATGCCCGCCTAATCCAATCCATATGTTAATTACCAATTTTATTTTCAGTTGATTGTTTCCTAAAACATTCAAGCTTAACAAGTCCAGAATGGTGCTCTGGATTCTCTTTACTAAACCGCTTTCTTCTCTGGGCTTTCTCATCTTAGTCACGGCACCACCATCTAACATAGGTTCAGTACTAAGGCTTGGAGACATTCTTAAATTGTTATTTGCCATCTGACCACATGTCCAATCTAGCACATACTGTAGGCTCTACCTCCAAAATCTGCCCAGTATCTGGACACTGCTTACACTCTCCACTGTGTCCAGCCTGATCTAAGCCATCAGCATACCTTGCCAGGACCTCCCGATTGCACTTCATCCTCCCATTGTTATCTTCTACAATCATTCTCCACCTAGCAGCTGGAGTGATCTTTTAAACATCATGAATGCAGTCATGTCCCTGCTTGCTTAATACCCCAGTGTCCTCCCATCACCCTTGGGAATAAAACCCGATCCCTTCACATACATCCTAAAGGATTGGGTCATTGTCTTCCTCTCCAATCTCATCTTGTTCCTTTCTTCTCTTATTCATTATCCTCATCTACATTGGACATTATTTCCTTTTCTCCTTCCTATTGTATCTGGAGGCCTTGAATTTGCTGGGCTGATTCTTTCTGTTTTCTTTATATTTTTATTAATTTTTTATTTTTAAATTTTATTTCAATAGTTTTGGGGAAGAGGTGGTTTTTGGTTACATGAGTAAGTTCTTGGGCCGAGCTTGTTGTCTTATGCCTATAATCCCAGCACTTTGGGAGGCCGAGGTGGGCGGATCACCTGAGGTCGGGAGTGTGGGAATAGCCTGACTAACATGGATAAACCCCTTCTCTACTAAAAATACAAAATTAGCTGGGCTTGGTGGCACATGCCTGTAATTCCAGCTACTCGAGAGGCTGAGGCAGGAGAATTACTTGAACCTGGGAGCTGGAGGTTGTGGTGAGCCAAGATTGTGCCATTGCACTCCAGCCTGAGCAACAAGAGCAAAATTGCGTCTCAAAAAAAAAATAGCTCTTTAGTGGTGATTTCTGAGATTTTGGGGCACCCATCACCTGAGCAGTGTACACTGTACCCAATGTGTAGTCTTTTATCCCTCATTCCCCTCCTACCCTTCCCCCAGAGTCCCCAAAGTCCATTCTGACCTTAGCTCAATGTCACCCTCCAGGGAGGCCTCCCCTCATGGCTCCATGTAAAATCATCTCCCTTTCACCCTCCACTCTCTCCTCCCCCAGCCACCTTCTTCTATTTTCTGTTTATTATTTGCTTTATAATATTTACATTATCAGAACTGAACTCGTTTGTTTCTTTTTTTCTTGTCTGTCTCTTCCAACTGCTTGGAACACAGGCTCCATGGAGTAGAAAGCTTGACTTTTATCCTTGTTTGCAGACCTAGTGATGGATAAACAAAACTGTTTCCAGATTGTTGCTAATGAACAAGGCTCTAGTGAACATTATTGTACATATATCTTTGGGTAATCTTTGATAGATATTGTCAAATTGCTGACCAAATTATGATATTAACTTGTACTACCATCGACTTTGCTCAATAGCTTTCTCCATATCTTTGTCAACACTGGAACATAGAAGTCTTTTCCCTCTTTTTGGCCTATGTTATGAGCAAAAATCAAGTATGTTACTTTGTTTTAATTTGTATTTCCCTGATTATGTGAAGTTGAATATTTTTTCGTATGCTTTTTGGTCATTTATACTTTTCATTTTGATGACAAACACATTGCTAGCCCCGCTCTCAAACATGGTTCTGTTTGTAAGAAATAATAGACAACTGGTAGTGGTAACAGTGTCTGCCACATGTCATGTGGTTATATATTTTTTTCTGGCTGTTTAATTGATTCGTAAGAACTCTTTATGTTTTCTGGAGTTAACTTTGCTGTATATGTCACAAATATTCTCTGTTTTTCCTTTGTCTTTCAATATTGCTTAATATATTAACATATTTTTTAAAACATGGAGATGGATTCTTAACTTTTCCATTTCTGTTATTATAAAAATAGCATGTGCACCTGTAAAATGTTTTAAACTATCTAAAAAGGTATTCAATGAAAAGTGATTCTCTCTCCCATGACACTAAGGTAAACTTGTTGTGTTAGGCCATTCTTCCATTGCTAGAGAGAAATACCCGAGACTGGGTAATTTAAAAAGAAAAGAGATTTAATTGGTTGACAGTTCTGCAGACTTTACAGCAAGCATGGTACTGACATCTGCTTGGCTTCTGGGGAGACCTCAGGAAGCTTACAATCATGGCAGAAGGCAAAGGGAGAGCAGGCACATCACATGGCCAGAGCAGAAGCCAGTGAGAAAGAGTGGAGGAAGGGTGCTGCACATTTTTAAATGATCATATCTTATGTGAACTCAGAGTGAGAGCTCACTTGTCACCAAGGGGAAGGTCCAAGTCATTCATGAGGGATACACCCCCATGATCCAGACACCTCCTCCCAGGCCCCACCTCCAATACTAATTCAACATGAGATTTGGTGGGGACTTACATTCAAACTACATCACTTGTGTATCCTTTCAAAATGTTTTCATATGTTTACATGGACATTCATTCATCTTTCATTTATCATTCATTTCTCCAGCAAATATTTACAAGTCATTTATACTTTTAATAGATACTTACTGGCTATCTACTATGTTCCTGGCATTGTACTAGGTATATAAAAAAAGATGATATATATATATGTGTGTGTGTGTGTATACTCTTCCTTCGGTTTTTTTGGGGGAAGATGTGCTGTCTTAATTCTTTTTTTTACATTTGAGATGCTTCTATACTAGCATACATCTACCTCATTGTTTTTAATGTTTGATTATTCTATTTTAGGTATATACCAGAATATATTTAATCTGGTCCTTGTTGATGGACATTTACATTGTTTCCTGTGTTTGCAATTACAAACAATGTTGTAGTGAATATCCCTGTAACTATATCTCTGCAGGCATGTACAAATATATCTGTAGCACAGACTCCTAAAATGGAATTGCATTTTAAGTTTGATAGACATTGCCAAATTGTCCTCCAAAGCTGTGTTCCAATTCACACTCCCGTCAAATGTGTGAGAGCGCCCATTTCTCTGCTTTATTTGCAGCCCTGGATATTATCAGTCTTAATTTTTTGCAAGCATAATGGGCAAAGAATGACATTTCGTTGTTTTATTTTGCATTTACTTCATTAGGAGTGAAGCTGAGAATCTTTTCATATGTTTATTGGTCATTTGTATTTCTTGTGTGCTGTCTACACTCTTTCTCTATGTTTTTATATTGAGTGGCCTTTAAAAAAATTAAGTTGAACTGTAAATTCCATTTAGTATGGATACTCAAGCTTTATCTGTTATGTGTTGCAAATAATTTTTGCCAAGCTGCCCTTAGTCTTTTAATATTGTTTGTGGTAGAACCTCACTTTTTTGATGGAGAACACAGTGTGGTCCTGTGCAGACCACATTTCTCTAATGTCTTCCTGCAGATATCTGAACCTATGTTTGGGGTAGTTTTTTCTTTTTATCCAAAATTCTTAAGTAACTACAGCAGAATCCTGATGTAAAGACAAGGAAGAATCTTTCACTGACTTTGTGGTTGTCATTTTCCTTGTGTTTTCAGGGGACTTCCTTATTTTTGTCATTTTCGTTGTGTTGATAGGGTACTTCACCATTTATTTGAACATTTTCCTACAAATGAAAGCTTTTTGTTTTTCTGTCTGTTTAAAATGTTAGGACTGCATGTCTTTTTTCTAAGTTAAAAGGTTGTATTACATATAACACTGGATGGCCCCTCATCCTTGGTTTAGAACATCATTTTAACAACTACTCCAGGGACTTCTAGTGATTCAGTGGAAATGACTCAGGGGCCATCAGTGGGTGTGGACTAAAGAGGATGGGTAGAGGTTCCCACCCTTCTTCCATTTGAAGAACTGCAATTAGGCTTCTGTATTATTCCTTCTGGAGAAAGCAAGGGTTTTTGTCTTAGCAATCTTGGACTAGAGTGAGGTCTTTATTTTCTAAAACTGTGAAGCTCTGGAGACTTCAAAGAATGTACTGCTTTTATACTATAATCTCTCTCTCCCCTCCTAATATGAGACCTGTCTTCAAGCTTCATTCATTCCAACTTCATTTGGACATAACAGTGCTCAATTCGTTCTAGATATTTTCTCTCCATTAAACAAAGCCATACTAGCTGAATGCTCATAGGTATTCATAGAGCAGATTTTGGTTAATAGACCATCATGAAATCATTCTTTTTTTTCGTGAAAGTACTAAGTAGTAAGATTTATCAGTCTCTTATTTTTAGAGCAACGGTAACTCACTTCTGCTCAAATATGTGAATGTTCCTATTTCAACCAAGAAGTTCATCTGGGGCAAAGGTACAGCAAGAAAGGAAGCCAGTGGAGGGTCATTTCTGAACATAATCACCAATAATCCCCTATAGCAGTTGTGGTGCTTTTGACTGCAGTACTGGGAACTCCAAACATGAAGATAATAACGATTTTTTTTTTTTAAACAAGAAACCCACAGTGCTGTTTCATTCACAGCTCAACGAAGACCACGGTTTTTTGTATCTTGCACAATAAGGTGGCTGTGGTTTGGGGGCATGTGCGCATGCAACATTGTATGGTGTTTTCACTGCTGGTGAACTCTCTACCAAATATCTTTCCAAGAGTGAAGAACCTCCTGTCCCCAACCCAGAAATTGATTTCCTCGTGTCTCATTTGTTGGAACTGAAACATCTTCACTCCTAAACTGATCACTCCCAAATAAGTGAGATTAGTTCAATCAATTTACTCTCTGTTCAAGATTTTACACTGAGCTGGGGAGAGGGTCATCTTTCCTTGAGTGTTGGTTACCTGGTCATAATCAGAGAAGGTATTGTTAGGGGGAAAGCATAGGCAATCAAGAGAGTTGCTAGGATACTGCTGTTATTTTAATTAATCTTATGTTTTCCAAAACATTAATACAATTATTGTTGAAGCAACCTGATTTAGTCTTTGGAAATTTTACGGTTCACTTCAAATGATTGTAAATAAGAAAGAGAGGGTGCATGTCCATATCTTAAATCTTGTTCCACTTCTGGAAGGAGCACTGAGTAGGGAGGGGAATAGAACTTTGTTGCTGTGAACACAATTACTGAATAGTTGGTATTAAGAAAAAAAAAATCAGAGACTTATTAGAGGCAGAACTAGATGTACAGTTCCTTTATAATCTCCTTACTCTTCTCTGAATATTTAATGCACACTATCTAATTTTAGAATTTCATCTGTTGGAATTTGCATCCGTCTAGTTTGGCAACAATGAATGGCAACCATCTACTAACGAGTTTTAATAAATTAATTAGTTGTTGTGATTTTGTTTTAGATTGGTTGAAAGGAGTTTGGACATAACAGTGCTCAACTGGTTCTAGATATTTTCTCTCCATTAAACAAAGCCATATATATATATATTTATTATTATTATTTTTTTTCAGATGGCAAGTTGCAGGTTCCACATGTTGTCTAAAGAAAACAGTGGTGGAGAGCAACTTGGATTGTGCTAGTGGGGTATTACATACCTTCGTGAAAGTTGAGTCTGTGGTAGGTGAAGGTTGCACGGTACAGATTTCCATGGATAGAGATAAAATTGTGTGTTCTGACTAAAGCCACTGCTGGGCTCTGAAGACACTGGAAATCTAGTTAAGTTACATGCAGTGCATACTGTTCAGAGCATGGCAAGAGTAACAAAAAGACTATGCACTGGGTCAGGATGCACGTGGTGCCAGGGAACAGTACCAGCTCCAGAAGACATGAATTATACGATAGGTAGCTCCAAGCTATTTGAGCTAAAATTGACCCTCCAGGGTCTGGAACCGAGTTCAAATTTCCTCATGCTGTTATGCTGTGGAATGCAGAAAGGTGAAATGCAGAGAAGGCTCACCTCTTACTAAGATTTTATATGCTTGCAGACAGCAGAACTTATTCTCCAAAGTAATTTTTCTTCATGCATCCAGACATTTGAACAGTGCAGCCCAGAGTCAAGCCTTGAGCTTCTATAGCAAGTCATCTTGAAATTAAATGCCATTCTCAGCCTTGGCAAATATGTTTTTCCACTGCCTTGGAGCTCCAGAGACCTGGTGCTCCTGACCTACTAAGGGTTGGAGCTAAAGAGACATACTGATGATGGTGGTCTCAGGATGGAGATGAGTGGCAAACAAAGGATGATCTGTGTGTGTGTGTATGTGTGTGTCTTGGGGGGGAGTGTGTGTGTGTGTGTGTATGAGTGAGAGAGAAAGAGAGAGACTGAGGGAGAATGTACCTGTTTCTAAGAGAAGCCCTGGTAACAGGTTTCTGGGTAAATGAAAGTTGTATTGTCTTCCATCAGAGATGACTTGAAAATAAAGTGCTTTAATGCTAATGCTGCAGATGTCTGCAGGAAACTCAGCACCACAGTGAACACTGTAGTTAGATAGCTGTGCAAAAAAGTACATGAAGGAAAGAGCTAATGTGCAATACTTCTATTTAAGATAGAAGGAGGAAATAGAAATTGTGATAGCATGCTATTTCAAGTAATAATAGAAAGTACTTGATGTTTACATGGTGAATGGATCAATACTAATTGTGTAGTCAGCGCACATACAGTAGTTTGGATTATACAAGTGATAGATGCACTCAGTATAGCTGAAATTTCCACCCTGCAACATTTATTTCTTGCTGTGTGTTAGATGGAATTTTCCACCCAACTATCTGGAAAGATTTGCATAAGAATGGTGATAGAGCAGTATTCTTTAATGATGTGCTTTTCTTTGTTAAACTTCAAAAATGTCTATGGTGCATGATGAGGTTTGGGTGAATTGCCAAGCTAATGCTTTTATATTTTCTTTAAAGAGCTTATCTTCACTGTGTTGTGGGAGTTACTTTATATTGTGGTTATAAAGGCAGTGGCAGTAAAGTCGAATTTGTAGCAACCCCCAATAAATGCCTCCTCCTCCTCAAGAGCTTGGTCCTGTTAAGAAGGGAATTTGGGAAGGCACTTGGCTGCTACTGGTTCAACTGCAAGGAGTCCGTTGAACTCATTTTATGTTCTGTACCTGGTTCTGCTCACCAAGAAGTGAGGAGGCCATTCTCCAGCTCAAACAATGACCTCTTGTTAGCCTAAATCAGCACCGTTCCTGTCAAACAGGCTTGAGATCAGCCCAAAGTCTGGTGCTTTCATGAAGTTGAGTTGAATTATTCAGACGAGAGTCTGGGAGCAAATGCTGTTTGGAAAGTGACCTTTTTGTCCTCCCCACAAGAACCTAATGTTTACAATGTGAGGAGGAAAAGGGACTGGAATCTTGGGAATTCCAGGAATGCAGTCACCAAGCAAAAGAAGACTCACTCTCCAGATTTTGCTCCTCAGCAAGGATTTGCAAGTACAAAAGTGGAAAAATAAAACCCCAAAGCTGGAGCCCAGAAGGGTAGTCCAATAGAGGACTGCACATGAACCACAGTTTCAATGAAACAAAGAATTTTGAAACCCAAGTGTGGAAGGAAGCTTAGAGGTCACTTAATCTGACCCTTTGCCTAATGCATGAATCTTTCTCCAAACACAGCTTTGCAGCTCATTGATCATAAATTATTGCATGAATACAGCGAAGGACAAAGAACTCACTTTCTCCCAACAGCAAGGATAACAGATGACATTATATGGAGGACTTACTATGCACCAGGCATAGTGGCAAACCCTTGAGATTCATTATCCTATTTAATGTGCACAACAGCCTTATGAGGTAGGTAGTTATTGTCATTCCCATTTTACAGATGGAAAAATGGAAGCTTTCTATGTTGCAGGAAAAGGATTTAAGCCCACGAAGCTCCAGTCATACGTCCTTAACCCCTAGACTCCTTTGCCCAGCCTGTTCCAACATTGGTAGTACTGATCATTACTCTTCTGTCCTTTGGAGACACTTGGAACACACCTTGTTCCTTTTTTTACTTGATAGCTCTTCAAACATTTGAGGCAGCTTTCCTGTTCCTCTTCTGGTTTCTCAGTTCTTTTTCTTTCTTTTTAATTCCAAGCAAAACTTTCTCCTTTGGCTCAGTTTGATGAGTTCCTCTAGAAACATATCTGTTTACCAATGCTCTTCTCAAAACATTTCATTTATTTATTGAGCATTTTACAGAAACCTCATACTTTTTGCTTTCTTTTATTAGGAGACAGTGGGCTTTGTTGGTGACATCTAACCATTAAGGCATCTATTTTGGGTGCCCAGGGAACCTTTCCAAAGCACATGATGAACTTTTTCCACAACCCTTGATAGGGAGAAGGCATTAATAAAATCCAAAGCATTAAAATAAGCCAGGATTGAGCTTCTATGTCATCGCTGGTAGAAAAGGCAACATCAGAATAAAGAATAGGAAGCTTTCTTACAAAGCTTTAGTGGTGGTCCTTCAGGGTCCTATGGGAGAACTGCTCTTGGTTGCAAAGACAGATCTAATTCAGCCTCTGACCTGGTTTTTCTGAAGCTTACTGGCAGGTCACCAAGCCCCTCTGCATTCGCTTCCCGGCTTGTGAAAGGTGATCATGTTGTTGACACTCTGGTGTTATATTTCTCGTGGAGTGAGTTCTGACTCAGAATCAGGCAACATGGGGCTTGTTGCACACCCTTGGGCGAATCACTATTCCTTTCTGGGCTTTAGTGTCCTCAGCTGTAAAGTGAAGATAAATAAGTCTTTATAACCAGGTGTGGAAAAAGTTAAATGAAGTTATGTTTGTGAGAGCACCACGCTTCGTAAAAGGTGGTTGAATTGGTGTATAGTAAACCTTGTGTAGGTCTTGCAGGGTTTAAGACTACGGCTCATGTAAAATTGCAGTTCATCATAGTAGTGAGGACTAAACTGACCTTTTTCTTCTCTTGCCCAAATTCTTATTGAAGGGGCCTGGGGAGTCATGCCCTACAAACCATAAAGTCTCATCAGAAGGGTTTTATTTACCCCTACATAAGGTGGATTACTTTCCAGTCTGACTCTGGCATAACATTACATGATAGATAAAGAAGGAAATAAGAATATTTTAACCCCAAATATGTTTTCATTGCCCTATCTTGAAATACTCCTGCAAAGCTGACTCTTCTGGGGAAAATCTACAATCTGAAGAGAATCCCCTTCCTTTTCTTTCCTTTTTCTTAATCCAGGAGAGAATCAACTTTGAGAAGAAACATTTTCAATCTGTTCTCTCTGAAGCCTGCTACCTGGAGACTTCCTCTGCTTAATGGGAACTACCGGTCTCCACAAACCCTTCTTTTAATTCAGACATCACTTTCTATTGATTCTGAGTTAGTAGATAATAATTTAAGTATTTCAACCAATTGCTAATCAGAAAATCTTTGAATCTGCCTATGACTTGGAAGCCCCCACTTCCAGCTGTCCTGCCTTTCCGGACCAAAGCAATGAACATCTTACATTTATTGACTGATGTCTTATGTCTCCCTAAGATTTATAAATCTAAGCCATATCTTGACTACCTTGGACACCTGTTCTCAGGATGTCCTGGGGCTGTGTCATGGACTGTGGTCACTTATATTTGACTCAGGATAAATCCCTTCAAAATATTTTACAGAGTTTGACTCTTTTTATTGATAGTAGAAACAGCTAGCTTTAAATGAGCATTTCCTACATGCTAGCTTCAGAGTTATATTATCTCGTTCATTTTTTATATGAGTTTCATATGAGTGAGATGTTTACTTTTACAACCCAATGAAGAAACTAAGGTACAGAAAAGGTAAGTATCTTGCTCAAGGTCCTGGGATTAGTAAGTGGTGGAGCTGAGGTTTGAACTCAGGCTGTCAGGTACTGCCTCTATGCTGCTGATAAATGTATTCTTTAAATGAGTATTATTTTGTTCTGAAGAATCTGAGTACTGATGAGCTTGTGCTAGAGACATGCTGCTTCCTTCCCAGTCCCTGGAGGACAATGCCTGTTAGGAGTTACATGCATAGTGTCTCCCCAGCCATGAGGAGGGTCTTTCTGATGGTCAAGCTCAATCATTGCAGGCCCATGGAGACCCCCATTGTGGTGCAGCTCTGCATAAATCAAGATCAGCACAAGTGAGACTTCCATTGAGCTAACAAAAGAAATTGAAGACAGAGAATTACATTGAAAGGATTGTAAGTTAAAGATACAGACTTGCTAAAGCAAAGCTATTTTGAGTTAAAAAATGTTCATCACTAGTAAGAAATTGAAAAAAATAATTTTTTAAGGAGGTATTTATATGAGTCACAATTTTCTCTAATCCCTGTGATTTTCTCCAAATACACATCACTAACGAAATAGTTTTGTTTCCTTACCTACCCATCTTTTTCTTTTCTGATTTCAGTGCAAAGTTAGAATAGGGAAAGGAAGTGATGGTCCTTTATTGGTTTAAAAATACTTAAGTGTTTTTATGCTGTGGGAAACTTGAATTTTCATTTAAATCCAGTGGCAAGAACACTGGGTTGTGCTAGAGATTTGGCTTCCAGTCCTGGTTCTGTGTGATGTGACCTTGAGGGAACCATATTCCTTCTCTGAGTCTTCTATTCCTCATCTGTTGGGGTTGTTGAAGGTGATTTTTAAAGTTGTCTAAGTCTGAATGCCACTTGTCAAAGTGGGTCAAGGCAAGGCAAGGCGAGTCAGTTTAGTCAGTCAACACCATTGGAGTTCCCATTAAGCATCAGACCTTGTGCTGGGTGTGGGGATACAAACAGTGAAAACAAAGCCATGGAACTTCAGGCCAGTGTAGTTGTAGCTGGGATTATATCCTACCACTGTGTGGGATTATATCCCACCACTGCCTCTCGCTAGCTAGGGAATCACAGTTCCGTTGTTTTCCTTTTGTGTTCCATTTTCCTCATGAGATTGTTATGCTAATAAGTGAATACATGTCAAGAGATTTCCATGGTGCCTGACACTTAGTAAACATTTAAATAACGTTGGCTTTTATTAGAATTATTATTGGAGGAGGAAGGCAGCTGCTAATCAAATAATCACATATAAGCGTAACAAAATCAATTTCCTAAATGTTCTAAGAGCATATATCCGAAGGATTTCCTTAGCCTGGGAAGTAGTGATTGAGGTTAAGCTCTGAAGGATAAATTCATTAGTTGAAGGGAGAGTGGAATAGAGTCCTAGGCAGGTGGAACAACATAGCAAAACACCTATAGGGGGCAGAAGCACAGACTTCTGGGAACTTAAAATAGGCCAGAACAAAGAAGAACAAGGAGAAACATGGCAAGAAAGGCATTTAGAGAGGAGAACAGGGACCATTTGAGCCTAAGATGTTAGAAAACTATTTTTCATTTGCTTACTGGAGGTCAGGGTTCCAGTTGCAGCCATGTCTCTGATACCCTGAAGTGCTGTTTGACAGGGGTTTGGCTTCCTTTAGGGTAGAATCTAGGAGGAACCAGCTTCTGAGGGACACTGGGACAGTGCATGTGATGAATGATGGTTCGGAAGGGTTGTTATCACCTGGACCATCATGTGCTTAGGTCGTGCTTCAGGGACCAACCCAGACTGTGGTCTCATCATTTCAATGCCCTCTTCAACATCCTATGACTGGTCAGATCTGGATAGAGTTGAAAGGCCAAACTTAATTTTTCCCTGTCTATAGGGAGACAAGTCTTAATGGGTCTTCAGCTATTGGGATCACATTCATTATTTAAGAATCTGAGGAAACCTGTGGATTATATATCTAGAGAGATGCATCTACATGCTCGAACCCAAATTTGAGTACATTTTTAGGTTGGGTTTGTAGGTCCCCATGAAACTCATTCATGGTCCCAGGTTATGTATCCTTTCATTGTGTCTTAGTGCATTTAGTGTTGCTATAAAGAAATATCTGAGGCTGAGTAGTTTATAAAGGAAAGAGGTTTATTTGACTCATGGTTCTGCAGGCTGTTCAAGAAACATCATGCTGACATCTGCTCAGCTCCTGCTGAGCGCTTTTGTGTTGTGTTGAAACATGGCAGAAAAGGTCAAAAGGGGAGAAGACATCTGCACAGGGGGATCAAACCCAAGGGGCGTCCTGGTTTTATAACAGCCCGCTCTCTCATGGGAACTAATTCATTCCCCTAAGAGCCAATCCAGTCTCACCAGAGCAAGAATTCACTGCCCTGAGAACAGCACCAAGCCATTTGTGAGGGATCCACTTCCTAGACCCAAACATTTCCCGCGAGGCCCCGCCTCCCAACCCTGCCATTTTGGGATCAAATTTTAAAATGAACTTTGTTGGGGACAAACAAGCCATATGCAAATCACAGCATATTGCAAGGCAATGTCCGGCATTGAAGGCTATGAATCCGCTTTCTCTGTCTCCCTGCTCTCTAGTCTGTCCCGTCCTTTCCTTTTCTACTGTTGTTTCCTTGATTTTGGACCCTCATCACTATCCCCCTCGGCTATTTTAATTTCCTCTGGATTTGTCTCTCTGCATTTAGTTTCTCCCCCTCCAAATTCATTCTCTACATAATCTATAGAAGGAAATTATATTGAAATGGTGTATGTGAGATGAAAGTTAATACAATTATAAACTTTTATTTTTAGGATAGAGCAATAAGGTTTATTATAGATACTTTGGAAGATACATGTAAGTTAAAAAAAATTCGTAGTCTCAGCACCCAGAAACAACCAATGGCAAATTTTTCTTTCAGTGGTTTTCTATGGAAAAATTTCTTTTTAGTAGTTGTGATGAAGCTATATGCCTGTATTTAAAAATTTTTTTTATTATGGAAAGGTTTTTTTTTTGGACAGAGTTTTGCTCTTATTACCCAGCTGGAGTGCAATGGCATGATCTTGGCTCACTGCAACCTCTGCCTCCTGGGTTCAAGTGATTCTTCTGTCTCAACTTCCTGAGCTGGGATTACAAGTGCCCACCACCAAGCCCAGCTAATTGTTTGTATTTTCAGTAGAGACAGGGTTTTACTCTGTTGGCCAGGCTGGTCTTGAACTCCTGACCTCAGGTGATCCACCCACCTCGGCCTCCCAAAGTGCAGGGATTACAGGCGTGAGCCACCACACCCAGCCTATGGAAAGTTTTAAACATAAACAAAAACAAAGACATTATTATAATGATCCCCTCCCCCACATACCCAACATTTACCTTCAGAAATTATCAAACTTTTATCAGTGAGCTTTTGATGTGTAACAGGTGGCCTCAAAATTTAGTGGCTTAAAATAACAACTGTGGATTTAGTTCATAATTCTCTGGAGCAGCAATTTGGACTGGGCTCAGCTGTGTGGTTCTTTTGTTAGTCTTGGTTGACCTCACTCATGCATCTGTGTACATCTCTGTTTTGCTGCCACTTAGCTAGATGACTGTCCTTCTGGGATTGCTGGCTGATGTCAGGGGTGACAAGAAGAGCTAAGTCCTCATATCTCTCACCATCCACAGGCTATCTTTGGACTTCTTCATGCTGTGATGGAAAGATTCCAAGAATAGTGAGAGGGCAAGTATCAATGCACAAATACTTTTCAAGTCTTTGCTTGCATCTCATTTACTAATATTTTATTGACCAAAGCAAGTCACAGGGTCAATCTACCTTCAAATAATTGAGAACTAGATTCCACTTCTTAAAGGATGTCACACATCAATTGCAAGGGCATGGGTGTAGGGTGGAAAAAAATTTGTGGCCATTCTTAAACTCTTCTACAAAAGTATTACTAATCTTAACATTAGTAGGTCATCATTTTTGATGTTATTGGTAACTTTTCATAAATATAATTTAGATGGCTAAGTAATATGTTACCTAGTAGATGTACTGAAGGTTGCGTGACCATTCCCTTATTGTCAGGTAGTGAGAAAATTGCCATTTTTTTCTGCCATTATGAGTAATGCTACAATGGATGCTTTGTCACAAAGCTTTTTCTAGTTTTAGAATTATTTCCTTAAAGTAGGCACAAAACTGGTATTACTGTGTTAAAGATTTTTAGAGCTCTTAGTGCACTTCGCCAAATCGCTTTCCAAAAGGATTGTATCAATTTACCCTCCCACCAGTATGTGTGAGTACCCCACAGGGATCTTTCTACAATGCAAATCTGATTGTCTCATGCCTGGTTTAAAAACTGGGCTCTGTTGCCTTCACAATAAAGACTAAACTATGTAGGACAAAACTATATCTACTGCATGATTTTTGAATAACTAAAAGATGATTTTAGCTTGATAAGACCCTATATTCAAGGGTTATAGAGGCTAGTAGGAGACAAGACTAGGTAGGTTCAGAATGCAGTTTTCATATTTTCCTGATGGAAACCTGAATTTCATGTTTTTTTCAATTAACATGTTGTTACATATTTTCAATATGTAAGTATATTATGGAAGAGAAAACTGAGGGTCAGAGAGTTCTGTGCTTAAAGTGGAAACTTACTTATAGCTTTCTATCGTGGTATCATCTAACTATTTTGGGTCATATAATCTTTGAAGAGGAGTTCACATACATAAGCTTAAGTACATATTTAACCAATATAAATACATTATAACATACATTTGTTTCACTAGTTAGAATTCTCTAGCTCTTAAAAATTAAAGACTAAAATTTAGAGTGAGACAGATCTGGATTTGAATTCCGGTTCTGTCATTTACTAGAATGTGAGCAAGACTTAACATCTCTAAGGCTCAATTTTGTTATCTGTAAGACGTGGATAATAATACCTGGTCTTAGGGGTTTGGTGATGATTCAACCTATATTTCAAATGTCTAGCAGAACCATTCAACAGTTTTTCTTCTTATTTGAGATGAATACGTAAATAGAAGGGAAAAAAAAATAAATGTAACCAAAATTAGGAGGCTTTACTAATTTAAGACTGTAAATAAAACTGTGTGAATTTTTAAAGTTACCATGGTTTGGGACCTACTTCAGTCCACTAGTTGGAGTTCTTGCCTTTTCTGAAGTTTGCCTGTTCTCAATATTTGTGCTAGCCCCCAGGGTGATGAATCGTTGGTCCTCCTTGATGCTCACTTATTCCCTGCCTGAAAAGGAGAGCAGAGACCAAAATGACTACCTTGAGGTGAAGTTCCTCAACCAAGGATTTCCTGGCAATTCTGGCTGTTCTGGATGCCTCCAGCACCCCATGGCCAGGGAGGAAGGCAGCTATTTATAAGAGCAGGGCTTACACTTTATTATTTCTCTAGAGGAGTATGTGATGAAGCTTTCTGTGGGTCCTAAGGATCTCAGGACTTGCCTGTTATCCCATTGCAGATAACATATCTATACATTTACTCAGGGCCACCTGGTTTTCTGCTGCTTCCTTTCTTAGGGATGTTCTAGAATGGCATCATTCAATAGAAATATAGTGTGAATCACATACATAGCTTTGAATTTTCCAGTAGATACACTAAAAAAAGTATATATACACATAGATGAAATTAATTTCCATAATGTGTTATTTAGCCCAATATACCTAAAATATTATTTCAACATGAAATCTATTTACAATTATTAATGAAATGATTGACATGATTTTGTTTAGAGTTTTTGAAATCTGGTGTATATTTTAACTCTGCAACACATTTGAAGTTGGACTAGCCAACTTTTAAGTATTGAGTAGGCACATGTGGCTAGTGGCTACTATATAAAACAGCACAGTTCTAGAGGAAAACTACCCAGGCTCCAAGTGATACAACTCTCCAGGAGTATAGGTCTTGTAACTATTTTTCCTGAAAACCTACTTCTGCCTCCAGCTAGGCTGGGTCTGTAAGGATCTTGGTTTATTACATACTGGGTCTAGAATTTGTCCCATTAACTTATTATTTACTGTGTTTAGTTTACCAATCAAGACAATATGTCCCATTCAGTGAATTCCCTTTCAGTGGTCTCTTGTGTCTCTCTTCCTATTTTGATTGCTCCTACCCTGATATACTAGAGAAATTTTTTTTTAATCTTTGAACATAAACATATAGAGGACAAGAGAGTCAGAGTATTAATTAACTTCATTTCTCCTACGAGACTCCTTTGCTCCTATGTGAATTTGTGGATATAAAGTGATATGTGGGAATCTGTAACCCAAAGGATATGATGGGGAATGGATGATTCTTAGCAATAGCCAGCAGTGTCTGAGCCTTAGGCAATGGCCTAGCTAAAATGTTCTGATACATAAGTAATAATGATGTGCTCAAGGAGGTGTGATGTTAGATGGAGTATAAAGGAATGATATGGAGGCACAGAGAGCAAAAAGTTTCATACTGGCAGAGACCTCCTAGAGGAGGCATGCACTGGGAAGAATTCTCAATAGTGTCAATAGGGTCATCTAGGTCCTACCGAAAACAAGAGCTTCACATGCCTTATTTCTTGCTGTAGGAATTATTATCCTTTTTTCAAAGATGAAATAGTGAAACTCAGAGAAGTTAGATAACTTAGCCAAGGCCAAAAAAAGAAAGGGCCCAGGTCTGGGGGTAGGGGGTAATCCAAAGACCCTTTTCATTGATTTATTGCTGCCTTTGACTATTAGGCGGTTAAGGATTGACTCAAAGGATCACTTGGAATGTACCTAATGAGACTTCATTAGAGAGCAAGAAGTGTTTGCAGCAAACATTTATAATTTCCTACAAAGAATATACTATAGTGTATCATTGTTCTAGCTGCTATTGCAGTGGAACAAATTACTTCAAAACACCATAAAACAAACCCTTATTATGCTCGTGACTCCATGGGTTAGGAATTCAGACAGGGCAGAGTGACGTTAGCTTATCTCTGTTCTATGTCATGTGAGGCCTCAGTTGGAAGACTCAAAGGCTGAGGGCTGGAATGATTTGAAGACTCATTCACTCAGGTATCTGGTGGTTGAGGTTGGCTGTTCTCCATGTAACCTCCCTGTGTCATCTCTCCAGGAAGAAAGCTTTGGCTTTCTCACAGTGTGGTGGCTGGATTCTAAAGGCTAGAATCAGATAAGAGTCACATTGCTTACCATTGCCTTGCCCCAGAAGTCATGTACCATGTACTCATATATTACATTCAGCAAGGTGGTCACAAAGCCCTGTCTAGTGTCAGCGGGAGGTGAGATAGACTTTGCCTCTTGATAGGAAGTAGCGAGATTCCAGAAGGGCATGTGGGATCAGAAATATTGCTGGTCCCAATGTGAGGAAAACACAATCTGCCAGTTATTATCAGTGTTGTTGGCCAATTGCTGGATAAGGAAGGAAAGATAGATTGGTAACTGGGAAGAAAATGTTTTATTGGAATGCCAGGCTTTTTTAGCAAATGTCAAAATAGTGAAAGGGAATTAATTAGGAAAATTATGGAAAGGCAAATTAGTTCAAATGCAAATGGGGAGGCTTCCTCTTGCTGAAGACCCCTTCAAGAAAGCTATGATGTCACTCTTGACTCTGTCCCCTGGCCTTATGCTCTTCCTTGCAGCCTCCACTGGCCAGGGCTCTGTGTCCTATGTAACCTTTGATAGCTCAGTCCCAGGTAGAGCCATGACAGCTTGCCTTGGGCCTACCCTCCTTTCTTCATGGCTTAACCTCAAGCCCTCTTTCACTAGAGATTTGGAATTTCATTAAATCAGGGCTTGAACTGAGAAATAACGACTGTCTTTATATGCACTGGCTCTTTACTGGCAAGCTATTATATTAGAGAAAAGATAAGGTTCTATAACACTACAGGAATAAAGCCCAGAAAATTATGTGAAAAGCTTCACCATCCAGGATAAATGTTATAGGAGGCATTAACCTTCCATAAAAATCCCTTTGCTAGGCAAGAATTTAAATGACAGTCACTGTGAGAGGAGATATTTAGCCTTAGAAACATATTATACTGCCACCTCCTCTTAAAATAGCAAGTCCTTTGGTTATCAGTAGTTGAATATTGTTCATCTTTTTCAAAGGCATGCTCAGAAATATAGCAAATGTTTATATGTAGTTTTGTGGGTGTACCCCATATATCACTTCATAGTTCCAAGAAATTGTATGTACGATCTCTACTTCTATTTGGGAAAATTGAATAAGGAACTAATATCCAAGCTAAGCTGAATCAAACTCTTATTACAGGCTCCAAATTACTTGCCTTGAGGAAAAAAAAATTTTCTCCCTGAGGCATAAAGCATGATTCTACAATGAGAATGTTAGGTTAGAAATTACAGAGATTATATAAAGTTGGATCTTCCAGTGAACAAACCGACAAACCAAAGATTTTATAGAGAATTTTAAACACATTTTCCATATATGTGTTTATATATGTTTGGTGAAAATCTCAGGTGATCTTCTAATAATGATTATTCTGCTTTAAATCTTCATTCTCTGTGTCCCAACACTGGAAGCATTTGTAACAGAGTGAGAAACCAGACTCTTCCCTATTATCTTAGAGTCTCACTGAAGCTCTAGAGCTGCTTGCTGTAATTCCAGAGTTTGGCATGAAAAAGATGCTGAATTTCTTAATGGGTTGAGTTGGTACAAGTTGTTAATGTTTACCCTTTTGAGATCTACTATTCTTCCTAAGTGGTTGCTCCCCAGGAGTTCACAAATGAAACATTATTTTTCTTTCTGTTGAGAGAACACCTTTGAAAATATTGTTTGAGGATCCAGAACTGAAACTTATAATGGATGGCTGACAGATCCACAATTGCCTTTTAGTTCTTTTAACCATGTTGGCATATTCATGAGTTGATAACTTTAAGAGTTTTAAGACTTTCTCCAGACTAAATCACAATAAAATGAACTGAGATTAACTTTGAGAGCTGGAAACAGCTACAAAAAATGAAAATAGACTTAGAGATCTATTAGGGAAAAGTCTATATGGTTTTTCCTAATAATAAAATAATGATGCACTCTACTAGTTTGTATTAGAAAATACTTATTTAGAATATTGGAAAGCTTTATGCTTTAAAGTGGACTAAGTAAAAAAAAGAATCTTCAGCACATCATATGTAATCCCAAATGAGATTTGTTGTTTTAGGAAGAGTGAAACTATTTATCAAGGGCCACTCTGTGCCAGGCACTATTTCGTTAAATCCATTTGATCACTGGACAATGTAGGTGTTATTATCCCACCTTAACAACTAAGAAAACCAGGACATAAACAGATCTACCAACTTGCCTAGACTTCACTTTACCTGGAGGAAACCAGAGTTTGCCACCTATCACCCCAGAATCATTTTAGATCTTTAGAATTTCTCTAAATTTCAACATGGCCAGCCCGTAAGTGACAAACCAAGGTAAAATAACAGATTCTTCCTTTCAGTTAACCCTAATCCATTGACAGATTCTCTCAGTTCTGTTCCTACATTGATCATAAATCCACGTATTTCCTTCTATCATCACTGGCATCATCACTGGAGTCCAAGGAACCATGATCTCTCTCTAGCCTGACCCCTGCCGTGGTTCCGACGTATGCTCTCTGCTTCCTTGCTTGCTCACCTCTCATTATCATCACAGAGTAGCCAGAATGATCTTACAAGAAATGAGGGAAAAATGCATCTCTCTCCTGCTTGGAGCTGTCCTGACTTTCTGATGTACCTAGAACAAAATAATGAATGTCTCACCTTGGCCCACAAGGCCTTGCAGGATCTGCCCCGGCCCTCCTGTCTCTTCGCACCTCTGACAGTCTCTGCTTTGCTCCCAAGCTCCTCTCCTTACTGACATCTGATTATTTCTAGAGAAGAGCAGACTCTTTCCTGCTTCTTGCTTTTTTCTCCCTCACCTTAGTATTTCTTCTCCTGGCTCCTTACATGGCCGGATCTTGCCCCTATGGTCTCAGTTTGAAGGCCAGTTCCTCTGCGAGGCCTTCCTGGACCATCTTATTTAAAGCAACCTTCTCCATTTTATTGTTTGTTATCACAACACCTTGTTCACTTCCTTTGTGGCACTGGTGACAAACTGATTTTTTGGTGTATTTGCTTACTTGTGTGTTATCCCTCCTTGCCTCTTACCCTGCTCTGACTAAACCACATGAGGGCAGGAAATCTGTCAATCCATGTCTCAGTGCCAGACACATGGAGGGGATTCAATAATGATTTGATCAATCAATTAGTCCATACTTGGGTGGTCTTTCTGCTCTTAAAGGCCCTCACCATCCCAAGTCATAAAGTCTATTCAATGACCATTTACTTTTTTAGTGTCACATTGGCAAAAATATTGGAGTTGACTTTAAGTCCTCTTGTCTCCTCTCCCATTTCCACCATTAATTTGCTGTGTAACATGGAGCAAGTCATTATTCTTCTCTGGTCTTCATATTTCTCCTCTGGTCTTCATATTTCTCTTCTGCTAAATAAGGGGCGGAACACAGAGATTCTCTAAATTCCTTCCCAGCCCTGATTTCTGATTTTTCCCAATTTCCCTACCACTGTCTTCCCAGAGAAACCTCAATTGAAGTAGCTTGGTTTTAACTAAGTCCTTATATTGAAATGCAGTCTACAATTTATTCGGGTGGGTCTCAGTGTTTCTTTTCTGTTTGGAGACTTTTGGTTGATGTTAAAGGAATGTGCTAGGTGCTGATATCTGGGTGCTGACCCTCTTACAGTGCTGCCCAGGGAGGCAGATGGGTTTATTGCTGGCAGCCACCTGTAATGGTGGGGAGAAACCCATTTGCCTCTTGCAACCCTCAGCCAGGTCAAAGAAGCACTGAGGAGAGACCAGTACTTAATACATAGTGTCCTCAGCTTCTAATTCTCATCATCCCAGGAGGGGATCCTGGTCTGAAAAAGGTGACTAAAGGCAGAGAATCCTGGTCTGAAAAAGGTGACTAGAGGCAGAGAATCCTGGTCTGAAAAAGGTGACTAGAGGCAGAGAAGACAAGTTCCTGAGTATGGGCTGGATCAGGACTGTGTGGCAGGGCCCAGTCAGCCACCTGTAGGAATCTGCTTTCTTCTGCAAGGATTGTCTGGGGATGGAGGAGGAGAGAAAGGTGGGTGTTCTTTGCTGTGCTAGGTGCTGTATGTGCACTGCATCACTGAACACTGTGAGGAAGTTAGAATTTTCATGCTATCCCCATTTTCCAGATGAGGAAGTTGAGGTGTATAGAGAGGTTAAGTAACTTGCTTGAGGTCCTGGTGTTAGGAAGTGGTAAGGTTCTGGAGTGTTCCCACTGCAATCCCTACCCCTTTCTTGTCTCATTGGACAGTTTCTGGTATCACAGGGGATTCTGAACCCTTCAGAAGGAGCCATTCTCAGGAAATTGTTTGATAAGCCAGTGTGGTGGTTGGAGTGTGCTGGGATGATATTTGGCAGACAAATTCCCAAATTCACAACAACTGAGCTTTGCAACTTAATTTTTTTTTAAATAAAATTAGGCAAATTGCATCAGATGTCAAGATAGAGACAAAGAAATGAGTACGGAGAAGAATCTTTTGCTTAATAGGAAAAAAAAAAAAAACCCAATAATGTTCAAGTAAACTTTAAAAACAGAAAAATATTTTATTTATATCTCTGTTGACATCATGGCTTTTGGATGTTTTAAGAAAGCTAAAATTTCCTCAAGCCAGGAAATCAATCTGCCAGAAGGTAGCTGAGAGCCAGAGGGAGGAGATATTCAACCAAATTTTGGAGTGCCAACATTGGGCCAAGCCCTGCTGGTCACTGGAGATAAAAAGGTGAAAACGACACAGCCCCTGCTCTTGCAGAGTCAGCCTGAGGGTGGAGGTCGGGGATCGACAAGTAAGTGGACAATTTAATATGCTGTGGTTCAGGCTATGACAGGACTGAGGACAGGAGCCTGTGGGAATAGGCGAGAGAAGGTTCTGCAGAGGAGATGAATTTTGAGATGTGGCTAGAGGATAAGTCAGCAACAAAGCGGGAGAGTGGACAGACTACGACAGGCAAAGCTGTAGAAGCACTGGATTGCAGAGTGTCTGGGGAAGTAGGAAAAGAGGCTGGAGAGATGGATTATAACCTGCTTGTAAAGGGCTTTGAATTTCAGACTGTGGAACAGACTAGAGGGAGGTTGTTCTAACAGTCCAGGTGAGACTGAAACAGTCTTGAACTTGGCCAGTGGCAGTGTAGGAAAGAAGAGAATAGGACAGTTCCCAATTGCATAAGGAATTCTACCTGTAGAACTCTTATATTAAGATGGTAGAATGGCACAAAGTAGACACTCACTGTTTGAATAAAAGCCGGGTATTACAGATAGATTGCATTACACATAAGATTAGATATTTACATAGAGATACACACATTCACCAGCTATATAATTTTCATGATAAATAAATATACCTGGGAATTTTGAGTTAAAATATTTATTTTCATAACAGAAAATGAATGCAAATTATGGTGATTTTGAGGCATCTAATGCTTCGTACATTAAGATGACAAATTGTTCTTTCCAAATAATTCATATTTAGTAACAAAGTTTTCTGCTTGATTGCCTATTATTTTATTGTACTATTACAGATATTGTATTTGATCTTAGAGTGGAATTTGCTGTTCCATGTCATTAAATAAATTTTCAGGAATATATTTTATTTCATTCCTCAGAGAATTGAAGGAGTTCAGAAGCTTTGAAGCATGTGCCTGTCTTCCAGAGTGTTAGAAAAACACAAAACACCTTGTTGCAATTCCCTTTCTTTCTTTCTTTCTTTTCTTTCTTTCTTTCTTTCTTTCTTTCTTTCTTTCTTTCTTTCTTTCTTTCTTTCTTTCTTTCTTTCTTTCTTTCTTTCTTTCTTTCTTTCTCTTTTTAAAAAAGATGACATTGAAGATGGGATATACTCATGGTGTGATGATAGGGGTGGGCTGAGCTTGAACAGCTTATGACTACTTGTCCTTCAGGGCTAGAGAGAGTCCGTGGCTGGCTGCCTGCCCTCCCAGTGTAAATTAGATTCTCTTCCCTGCCTGTCCCCCAGTCTATCTCCTGGCACCCTGTTTTCATACTTCACAGTGTTTATCACAATGGTGAATTATATATTTGTGGTAGATTAAATATGGCTGCAAATTCTCATTCCATCAGGAAGAAGTGGGGTCTGTGTACTCTCCTTTGAGTCTGGGAAGGCTTCTATGGCTGCTAGACCAATAGAACATGGAAGACATTATTATGTGGGAGTATCCAGGCTCAGATGTTAATAAACTGGAAGCTTCTGCTTCCTATCTCTTGGAAGACTTCCTGGAACCTGGAGCTCCTAAGCAAGAAGTCTGATTACCCTGACACTGCTCCACTGAAGAGTTCCTGTATAGGCTTTCTGGTCAACTGTCCTAGCTGAGCCCTGTTTTCCAGTCATCCCTGCTGAGGCATATGATGTGCTGGTGAACTGCTTTGGACCCTCGAGACTACAGCATATCTGCTAGTTAAATACTGACCTTTATCCACATCATGTGGAACAGAACTATCTAGCTAAACTCTGCCTGAATTCCTCACCCTCAAAATTGTGAGATGTAATAAAATGGTGGATGCCTTAAGCCATTACATTTTTGAGTAGTTTGTTATGTGGCAACAGACAACTGGAACAACATTCATGTTTATTTACTTATTACTATCTATTTTCTCCTTTAGACTATAAGCACCACGAGGACAACAGGGGCCATACTGTTATGTTCACCATTGTGTATTCACTTAACCCACTCTTGGCACACAGTAAGAATTTAATAACTATTTCTTTAAAGAATGAATGGAAGTTCTATGACAGAAATTGGACAGAGTAGTTAGCCTGAAACCTAGGTATGGATCCTCTACTCAGAGACTCCTTGGGTTTCCTCCAATGTGGTCTTTGTTCTGATATTAAAACTCTTTTGCTTTGTTTGCATGGGATGCATTCTGAAACTAAGGGTGCTATTAGTTTCGATTGAGGGATATATTCTTTTTTCTAGCACACATCACATGCCCAGTTTTTTTCTGGGAGTCAGTGGCAGAAGTGTGAGCATTATTTGATTGTGGAATTAATTAAGAAGCAGTATCTATCTATCTATCTATCTATCTATCTATCTATCTATCTATCTATCATCTATCTATATTCATCCATCTAATCATCTCTATATCTTTCTATGTATCTATCATCTATCTATCCATCTGTCTGTCTACCAATCATAGTTTTGGTTCTGAGGCTGTGATGCAACACTTGAAAAATAGTTCTTGGGTTTATTGGCATTTGATACCTCACTGTGTACAGAGAAACAAGCGTGTTTACAGTGGAAAGAATGGCTTCCTTGCCTGACTGTCTCTGATAGCCAAGCTTCTGCTTTCTCAGTGTCCACAAATTGTAGCCATTAGTAAGGCATTCATTAAAAAGTGGAATGCTGGCACGGAGTGCTTTATCTTTTCACTACACAATTCTATATCTGTGCCAGCAAATCTAATTATTATTATTTTGTTTGGTTGCAATTTCACCTCCCACACCACAGCATATGGTAAACATTTGATGACTCTTGAAGCATCTTTATTAACTTCTCCAAGAATCTTTTTCATCCCCTAGATGATAGGTCTTTTGGAAAAGGCCAAGCAGATGTGACTGCTGAGGTGGCTTGACAATATCCTTCTGGATGGTTTTAATAATAGTATTTTGTTTTCTTAAGAAGAGCACTTTATAGTGAATTTAAAAAAAAATGCTGCCATGACTTTTTTGGCCGGCTCTGTTTTAAATGGGCTGTCCTGTGTGTGTGCACATCATTAATACAAACCCTTGGCTGGGAGGTGGGTGTGTATTAAGACAATTGGATGATGGACTGGATACTTACTTTCTCACAATTGAGCATTTTGTATTAGGTAGATCAGAATCCTAAAAGCTCTCTTGTTTCATTATTACATATATTTTTCCTTGTGGGGATTTTAAAGAATTTGATGGTATAGTCAGAGATAATGCAAAAAGCAGTGTCTGGTAATAATGTATTAATGTGATTAGTTCTATGGAAGACTCAGAGAACAATTACTTTTAGGGGGTCCATTGGGTATAGGTGTGTAAGTGGATTGAAAAAGGGTGCTCATGTTGTCAGTGATTTTGGTAAAAGCTATGTTGTACCAAGGGAGTCTTCACATTTCATTCATGATTGAAAGTAATCAAGGAAAGCTGGTGTTTCAGTCAGGATTCATTTGGTTATAAATGATAACAAAACAAGTCAGACTATCTTTAAAAAAGATAACATTTATTGACACATGTAATTGAAAATTCTAGTTCTTCAGGCATAGTTGAATCCAGGTGCTCAAATCACGTTACCATGTTATGTGGAATCATTCTAAGAAATGCTTTTTCTAAATTGTGGTAAAGAAGGCCTCTAGCAACTCAAGGCTTTCGTAGCCCTTACAACTTAACATTTTAGAGAACCCAGAATACATTCTTTTCTAAAAGCTTCAGCAAAAATCCTGGAGATTATTCTCATTGGCCTTATTTAGGTCATTTAATTATCCCCAAACCAATAACTGTGGCCAGAAGGAGGATATGTTCTAATTATCCAGGTCTGGGCTATATTCTTACCCCTGGAACTGAGAAGTAAGGTCAACTCCAAGTGTTGATTAAAAATGGTAGCAGAGTGTTTCTTTCAGGAGAGCTTCAAGACCTATTTCATTATGATTGCTTGTTAGTCTTCTGGGATCCTAAGAGCAAAGAGTGGGATGCTTCCTGAATAGAGTTTCAGGTGGGAAATTTGAATCTAGACCCATTTTGCGATTTTCACTAAATGATCATGGGTGGGTACTTTCTCTCATAGGTTCTCAGATTCCTCATTTGTAAAGTGAAGAGCTTGGATGAGGTGATTCTGATAATCCTATCTGGCTCAAAGCTTCTACAATTTTCTTTACCCTTGCTAGAAGGATTATTGTAAACATCCAGGGGGAAAAAGTATGTAATGTGTTCCAAACTGGAGGGATTTCTGATTCTGATATTGCTGGTGATGATGATGACAGCAGTCCTGCACTCTATTAGAAACAGCCCCCGGTCCTCACTGCTCTCAGAGACGCTGCTTCAGAGCTCTTCCTCTCACTTTCCCCAAACCTCATCAGCAATGCTGGCAAGAGACGTTCTGGTTGCTGTAAGGTCACTGGGATAAATGGGAAGGTTGGCCGATTGCCTGAAAATGAGTTTGGCTTAAAAGTTTCTTGCCCAAGAAATGGAAAGAAAAAACCTGCTGGGATAGCCAAGGGGAAAGAGAAGAGTGAGTGACCTCTTTATAAAGAACTGCAGCCCTGGAAATCTGACTAATGGTTGGAGAGGGTATGCGATGATAACTCACAGCGGCCACTTGGATTTAATTATAGCAACATTTGCAGACAATAAGTGGGTCTTGAGTGAAGCCTGCCTGATGATATGGCAGTGACAAAAGCTAATCTGGATTTCTAGCCAAAAGGATGAATGAGAAATGACTTGGGAACATTTCCTGTAGAATTTTTTTTTTTTTTTTTTTTTTGTTATCACCATGGCCAAATATTTATTAGGGTTCTTGGGATGAAGATGATACTGTTCTCAATTGTAGAAAGAGAAGTGAACTTGGAATTAGAAAACCTGGGTTCACTTCTGGAGATTTTACTTTGCTGTACCTCATTTTCATTATTTTCAAAATGGAAGCTTTGTTCTTTGCAGTCTTGAAAATTAGTAATTTTGAGACTACAGTTTCGACTAAGGTACATTCTATTTTTTAAAACATTCTCTGTTTTTAAACTTCTCTTGCTTACATGTAATAAAAGAAGATAAGAGTCTTGACTTTTAGGTACTCCTAATAAAAAGGACTCATAGAGGATGTAGTAGAAAAATTAAAATTCTTAATAATAAGCTGTCAATAGGATCCTAGGAGAAAAATCATGATCTGAACAGCAAAGTCAAACATTTTTCCAACTTGCTTTCTGTTTATTGAGTATTTATATGTCAACACTGTGTTTGGTACTTTATGTACAGATCAGTACTGTGGGGTAGGTTTTACTAAACCTGTTTCAAAGGTGAGGATACTGAAGTTCAGATAGGCTGAATAATTTGCTCAAAAAATTCTAGTGTTTAGAATGAACATTAATAAATCTCTACTCTCAACATTAACTTTCAAGGCTGCAAAAAACAAAGCTCTTCATTTTGCAAATGATGAAAATGAGGCTAAGTGAATAAAGAGGAACTCTGGAAGTGAACCCAGGTTTTCTAACTCCAAGTCCAGTAAGTAAACTTATAAGAAATGGAGTGGGAATTCAGGTCAGTCTGAATCCAAGGGTTGTTCTCCTAGCACTATGCTATGCTTTGGCTCTGTTTCTTTCTCCTTACCTCCTCTCTAGGTCTCATTAAATGCAGGCAGCTTGGGAGTTTCTGGTCTTAGAAACCATCCTCTAGAAGTAGGTTTCTGCCTGGTATCTGGGATGTTTGAAATCCAAGCTTTGAGAATAGTGAAGGCAAGGCTCTTCTGCAGTTACACAGAGTGTGGAGGTGTCTGGGGAATGGGACCCTAGAGGACGTGGAGTATTGTGGTTAGTAGCTTGCAGTCAGCTAGCGCTGCAAGAATATTGGTTGGTGAGGATGTTTGCTCCTTTTCTCTTTCAAGTAAACTCCATTTTCTTATGTGTAATGGAGCTGTGCCTTCCAAGAGGATGATCTTAAAGAGATTCTGATTATATCTCATATCTATGTACTATTCATGACTGTTAAATGATTATTTCCTTTGGCTGAATCATGCCTTGTGAATGAGCTTAACCACTGTATCAATGAACTTTTTCTGCTTACAAACCTTTCCAAATGTAATGGCTTAAACAATAAACATATATTTAGATTATGATTCTATGGATCAGCAGCTCAGGCTGGACTCGGGTAATTCTTCTGGTCTTGGATTGCTGCAGTCTTGCATCTACTACCAGTCACCTGGGTGGCTTTCTTTTGGGGACTAGTGGGCCATTGGCTGGAGAGATGGGGGAAACCAGGCCCTGTGTCTTTCATCGTCAAGCAGGATAACCCGGGCTTGTTTACCTGACGTTTGGACAGGATTTCAAGAGAGAAAGGAGAACTGTGCAAGTTCTCTTGGCTCTCAAAACTGTCTTAACATTACTTTTACTGTATTCTGTTTGCTGAAACAACTCACAAAACCCACCATGATTAAATGAGTTGGGAAATAAGTTTCATCTTTTGATGGGAGGAGCTGCAAAGATACATTACAAAGGAGAATTCATACAAAGAAGCACTCTGTTGTGTCAATTTTTGTGAACAGTCTACCGTAGCCATTCCTATTGATGTTGAGCTGATGAATGTCCATATAGATGTCACAGTTGCTATAGAATAATAGCACCCTGCAATGGAAAATAGGGCATTGTCTTCAGTGAATAGATGGAGCTTTCATTGCAGATTTTTGTCCTTTCTCATTTCAGAAGGAATTTGGGGTGGCTTGCAGAGATACATGTAGCAGGACAAGGTCAAAGAGAAAATAGAAGGCTTAGGAGCCAGGAGCGTGGTTAGTATGAGAATACACAATTTCTTGTGTAGTTGCTAGAGGTGGGCTACACGTTTGCATCTGGGTTCCTCATAGCCAAAGTACAGAGGAGAACATGATCAGTTGTGTGAACCATGGTATCCATAACAGAGAAGAAGTCTAGCATCTCAGTTCAGTGTTGGGTGTGACAAGTCAGAGGTGGTATGAGTGTAGCTTAGGGAGGGAGCTTTTCTTTGAACCTCATGGGAAAACTTATGGGGTAAAATGGATTAAGCAAAATTTGAAAAGAGGCTGAGTCAGGGTACTCCAAGTCAATATGTATATATTGAGTATATTTGATAATAACTAAAACTCACAGTCACATTTTACAGGTTATAGGTGTTTTACAAGTTCAAAAGTTCTTGTGCGTCATCATCTTTTTTTTTTTTTGAGATGGAGTCACCCCGGCTGGAGTGCAGTGGCGCGATCTCGGCTCACTGCAAGCTCCGCCTCCCGGGTTCACGCCATTCTCCTGCCTTAGCTCCCAAGTAGCTGGGACTACAGGTGCCCGCCATCACACCTGGCTAATTTTTTGTATTTTTAGTAGAGACAGGGTTTCACCGTGTTAGCCAAGATGGCCTTGATCTCCTGACCCTGTGATCTGCCCTCCTTGGCCTCCCAAAGTGCTGGGATTACAGATGTGAGCCACCGTGCCCGGCCTTATCTTTTTATTGCCACTAACTAAGTTCAAGATAAGTAGGGAAGATATTATAATATAACCCTTATTAACAGATAAGGAAACTCAGAGAGGCCAAGTGACTTGCTCAAGGTCATATGGTATAATAATACATGTTGTCTAACTTCTGTGACACTGGGTTGTGTCAGAAATATTGGATGAGATGCTTTGGAAGATACAGAGGAGTGGCATAGTCTCAAACTATGAAATATCCAGGGGGGGAAATATTTAATAATGGTAATAATAACAATAAAGGTGGTCTTTTCTTGCCCTCTTTTTAAATATGTATTATTTCTCTTAATCTTTGCACAGCCTCTTTGAGTTATTATCTCCATTTTACAGATGCTAACCAGAGGCTCAAAGAGTATAAAAACTTGACTATCTTCACCAAGATGGTCGTGGCAATGTTGGTTTGTAAGTCCAGGTCTCTCTTAGGTCAAATTATGGAGACTTCCCTCTAGTGGATGCTGGCTGAGACACAGGTACACTTGATATTAGCAGGGGACACTATAAGATAGTGTATAACAATATGCAAATAGAGTCTTAGGAAATCAGAAGCAGCAGAGGCCAGGACAAATGATCTTCGCAGGGGAGAATTCATGAGGGAACACAGAATTTGCCAAAACTCAAAGGATTGACAATGATGCCCATGGGAACAGAAGACCAAAGTGTAGGCCAGGCAGGGGAATGGCACCAGGAAAGTGGGTGATGTTCGTTCAGAGTAACCATGAATGAGCAATGACTTTTTAAAATTTATTCAACTTATTGAATGAAGACTTATTGAGTACCAATGGTGAAAACAAAGATGAATTAGATTTGACCTGGTCCTCAAAAAACTTGAGACAAACATCAAAAACCATAAGGAGGGTGGTGGGAACTGAGGCAAAGGAAGTACTGGTTAGCCAAATAGTGATAGAATTGTCAGGATGATGATCTTGAGCTTGATTTTATTGAGATAAGGAAGAAAGAAAACACACACACAAACAAAAACAAAAAGAATAAAAGAGAAAAAATCTATATGTAAATATAAGGATTCTGTAAATCAGATGACAAGTGTAAGGAGAAAACAGTCTTAACGTCAAGTATTGAACAGTCGGAATTCAATTATTGAATAGACTGAAAACAGTCTTAACATCAGCTCTGCTAGCTGAGTGTCCTGAAGAGGGTACAGGTCCAGATACCTGGGCCAAACTGTGGCAGAGAGTTCGAGCATCTTGAATGCAGGAGATGGCTGCAGATTACCTTGGCACCATCATGAGCCTTGGCGTGAAAAACAGTAGTTAGAGCTAAAATATGTATTTATGTGACTTTCTTAAAAAAAAGTCACATTGTTTTCTCTGATAGATGTAATACATGTGAATTGTAAAAAAATTTTTTAATATAGAAAAGAGCAAAGGCAAAAATCATTCATAACTACACCATCCAGAGAGGAACATTGTGAACCTTTTAAAGAGCTCCCTCTTTTCTCCTAGTCATGTGTCTTATATAGCTGTATTCATCTATTTCCTGTTATGTGTGGATTTGAGAGTGGTAGCTCAATCCTTGCTCTTATCTCTGAAAACTTTTTTAGGAGTCTTAGAAATGGAATCACTTGCTTTCGTTAAGGATAGTCTTATTACTAAAATTATTTCTAGGAAAGGTTTAGCAATTTTTACTCTCACCATGTATGAGAATACTCATCTTAATGCACTGATGCCAGTCTTGAGTTGTATCATTAAAAATAAATCTGTTCCCCAAACCCCATAAGCCCAGTATAATCATGCATCAGGCACACCCAACAGGGAGACATTCTACAAAATACCTGATTAGTGCTCCTCAGAACTGTCAAAGTCATCAACAACAAGGAAAACCGGAAAAACTGTCACTGCCAAGAGGAGCCTAAGGAGATATGATAACTACATGCAATGTGGTCTCCTGGATAGGATCTGGGAACAGAAATGTTAGGTCAAATCAAGGAAATCTGAATATGGAGTTAATACATAATAATGTATCAATATTGATTAATAATTTGTCTCAAATTTATCATACTAATGGAAGATGCTAATAATAGGGGAAACTGGGTGTGGGATGTATCTTCACAATTTTTCTATAAATTTAAAGGTGTTCTAACCTAAGTTTACTAAAAAAAGCACACACACAAGCAAAAGTGTAACAAATGAAGTCACTGATGTGAACAGATAACTATGAATGCATTTCTGAAATTTGCTAATATTACTAGTCTATACCTAACATAATGAGTCATTTGTGATCTCTAAGGTTTTCTTGAAATAACCAGAGATCACACATGAAATTGCAGAAGATAATCATATATAATACATATTGGGTTGAAAGTTTGGTGCTTAAGAACATAGAGACAGGAATCAGAATGGCTCATTTTAAACCCTGGTGCTATTATTTACCAGCTCTATGATCTTGAGTTAGTTATCTCATTAATCTGTACCTTGGTTTTTGAGTCTGTAAACTAATGATAAAATACTTCAGTGGGTTGCTCTGAGAATGATATTTGATATTTGTACAACAATGCCAGGCAGTTAGTGTTATAAAAATGTTTAATAGTGAGAAAAAATAAATCTGTTAATTTACTTATTGAGCACCCGGTGTACCAGGCATTATGTTAAGTGTTAAGGACAATTATGAAAAAGAGAGACAATGCTCCTACCCTCAAGGAGTTTACTGTTTAATTGGCAGAGACAGACAATAAACAAACAAGTAATTGTAGATTGCAATAGTGCTAGGAAAGAAACAACAAGCCAAAGTTATGGTAAAAAGGATGCTTTAGACAGTCAGGCACAGTGACTCATGCCTGTAATCCTAGAACTTTGGGAGGCTGAGGCAGGGGTATCATGAGGTCAGGAGTTCGAGACCAGTCTGGCCAACATAGTGAAATCCCGTCTCTATTAAAAATACAAAAAATATTAGCCAGACGTGGTGGTGTGTGCCTGTAATCCCAGCCACTCGGGAGGCTGAGGAAGGCGAATTGTGTGAACCCGAGAGGCAGAGGTTGCAGTGAGCTGAGATTATGCCACTGCACTCCAGTCTGGTGACAGAATGAGACTCCATCAAAAAAAAAAAAAAAAAAAAAAAAAGAGAAAAAAAGAAAAGATTGCTTGTTTATATTTTTTTGACTCCTTGTGATAATGAATATGTATTAATATATTTTTTAATGACTTAGTTTTCTTCTTTTGTCAATTGTGTGTGCCTTTTGTCTGTGTTTCTGTTGTGTGATTGTTTTTTACACTGATCTGTAAGGGTTGTTATTTATTTATTAGTGGTGCTAATCTTTTCCCTAGTTTTATATTTGTTTTTTATTTTTTTGAGACAGGGTCTCACTCTATTGCCCAGGTTAGTGTGCAGTAGAATGATCATGGCTCACTGCAGCCTCTACCTCACCTCACCAGTAGAGAAAGAGTTTTATTACACCATGTTGCCCAGGCTAGTCTCAAATTCCTGGGCTCAACTGGTCCGCCCACCTCAGCCTCCCAAAGTGCTGGAAATACAGGCGAGAGCCACTGTGCCTGGTCTATTTTTGTTTTAAAAATATATGGATGCGAGATTTTAATTTTCATGAGGGCCACTTTATCCCACTTTTCTTTGAGACATCCTCCATTACTTTTACAAGAAAAGCGTAACATTTTTCTTCAATCCCCAAACATGTTTTCTAATACATTTTTCTTTCAAATATTTCCTGAGTTCATTTTTTACATTTAGCTCTTTTATTCATCTGACTTTTATTTCTGGATAAGTGTGATGTAAAGATTCAGACTGAAATTTTTTTCTAAATCTGGTCAATTTCTTGAATAATCCTTTTTCCTTCTATTTACTTGTGATGTTATCATTTCCTAAATTCTTTTACATACTAGAGTTTTATTTCTGTAATTTCTATCATATTTCTCTGGTTTTAAAAACATTACTGTTTTGATTACTGTAGCTCTATGGAATATTTTATTATTGATATGGCAGGTGGTAACTCCTCACCTTTTCTCCTCCAAAATGTTCAGTTATTACTACCAACTTTTTCTTTCAGATAAACTCCTGAGTTACTTCGACAAACTTCAATAAAAGTCCAACTAAGTGATTGGAATTTTATTAACGTCTTATACTATATTGAATAGAGTTTTTATGTTTCCAACATTACAATTAGTGTTCCATCGAGGAACATATTACATTTGTTAATTTGTAAGGTTTTCCTTCTTATTTCTATATAAAATCTTCCCCAAATAAATTATTAAATATTTAACTCGATTTTCACTTATTTGAATTGAAATGTAATTAATATTCAATGCTTATGTGAATTTCAACCTAGTATATCAACTCACTTTTATTTATTAGTATGTCTATTCTGTGGTTTCAATCATTATACTTGTATAGTACATCTTGATATCTGGTGGTACAAGTTACCTTTTATTATATTTACTTTTTTTCACTTAAAAATCGATACATAATAGTTGCACATATGTAATATTGCTATTTGTTTTCAAAATAGAGATATTCCATTCATCTTTTTCTTTTTTTCCTTCTGCTATGAGATTTGCTTTGCTGTTCTTCATTTCTAACTTCTTTTGCTAATGATTAGTTGTTTTATTTTCAGTCTTTCTTGATATACTTTTTAAGGCTGTGAATTTGGCTCCAATTATAAATTTGGCTGCACTGCATAAATTTTGTAATGTAATGTGCCCACTATTTCTATTTTCTAATTACACTGTAATTTGGATTTTCCATTAATGATTATTTACAACATAATTTTTAAAATTTCAAAGCAGTTGTTTTTCTTTATTTGCATAAACATTCTTTTAATTTTAAATTTCATTATGCTGTTGTCAAAAAATGTGACTCATATAATTGACAATTTGGGGGATTCATATGGTTTTTCATGATTAAACTTTGTTCCCAACATAAAAAATATGATAAATGTTTGAGATGATGGATATGCTAATTACCCTGATCTGATCACTATACATTGTGTGTATCAAAACATCACTATGTACCTCATATATACAATTATGATATACCAATTATAAAAACTTCCAAGGCCGGGCACGGTGGCCTAGGCCTGTAATCCCAACACGTTGGGAGGCTGAGGTGGGCGGATCACTTGAGGTCAGGAGCCTGGCCAACATGGTGAAACCCTGTCTCTACTAAATATACAAAAATTAGCCAGGTGTGATGGCAAACGCCTGTAGTTCCCGCTACTCAGGAAGCTGAGGCACAAGAATAGCTTGAATCTGCAAGGCAGAGGCTGCAGTGAGCCGAGATAGTGCCATGGTACTCCAGCCTGGGTGACAGAGTGAGACTCTGTTTCAAAAAGAAAAAAAGAAAAAACAAAAAACTTTTGAGAAAATTTATACATCTAGAAAAAATTAAATAGCACAAATGAGTTTGTCTGAAAAGCAAGAGTCAATCTGTCAGCCTTTTCTTATTCTTAATCTCTCTCTTGTCTTTGTGTTTTTACTTTCTTTGGGGATTGTTTCCACACCTCCTTATAATGTGTTTATGCTGCCATTACTTGATTTATCAATTGTAGGTAATATTAATTGACTCTGCACTATGAACAGTGAGAATTGACATCCTTACACTATTTATTTCCCCTTTCCCAATTTCTAATAGTTAAATGAAATTTTTCAGTTCTTTTATTAATTACTGTACAATTTTACATCAAATATCTTTCTCATGTATAAGTTTTGTTTTTAGATATTTTGATATTATTCACCACTTATATAATCACAATTGTTCTACCTTCAATATGCATTGTGACCATTATCAGTATAAATTGGCATTCTCTCTTATATTGCATTTTCTGCCTTAAATTCTCATTTTTTGATATGAATAGTCATCTCTGCTCTTTTGTTTTTCTCTTTTTTGACCAACTTTTTTGTTAATCTCTCCAAAACATTCTTGCTGAGAATATAAATTTTATCTCTTACCTTGTGTTAAGAATTTTCTTAACATATTTTAATTTAGACTTATCTTACCTAGTGTTAGGAAGATTCTCAACATTAGGTAAAATTCTAAACTAGGTATATTCTATATTAGGTATATAGGAAGTCTTAATTAGGTATATTTTGATAATGACATGTCTGTCATTTATTTTTTTTTTTAAACTTTGTTTTGAATTCCAGTTTTTTGCTCTATGGACATTGATTTCTTTGTTTTTGGTAATCCTACTTCTATCTGTATTACTCTACAAATCAATGTAACAATTTTAATTTTTCCTACATATAGTAATGAAGTAAACATGTTTTTACTACTCTTACCTTTTCCCCTACCCACTTCCAGACTCTGATAACACCATCTATCGACACAGAGCTATTGTTAAATTATCTTTTTTACTTTTGTATTCATTTTGTTTCAAGATAATTTTCTATTTTCTAGCCACATTTATAATACTTGGTTATCCTGAATTCTGTGTTTACTGATTTGATATAATACTCAGGTTTTTAATATTTAATACTAAATATTTAATATTTAATATTCAGTTTTTTAATACTATGGAAGTTGCATTTTTGACTTCTTTGATCTAACTCTTAATGAGTTAGGATCTATCTTCAAGTACTTTTTCTGAGTTGTATCTGAGTCATAATCTCTGTCAGTCCTGTTTTTGTCGAGAATATCTTCCTAGTTTTTCTGATTGAGTCACTTTTAATCACTGTGTCGTTAGTTAGTCATTATGTATATAAACATATTTATGCACGTATTTATTTATTATATTGATATATTTATTATGGAAATTGGCTCAGGTGGTTATGAACACCAAGAAGTTTCACCATCTGCCGACTACAAGCTGAGAACCAGGAGAGCTGGTGATGTAATTCAGTTTGAGTTCAAAGGCCTGAGAACCAGCAACTCTGACATCCAAGGGCCAGAGAAGATGAATGTCCCAGTTCAAGAAGAAAGAGGGAAAACTCACCCTTCTTTAGCCTTTTTGTTCTACTGAGGCCCTCAATGGGTTGGATGATGACCGCCCACTTGGTGAGGGTGGATCTTCTTTACTCAGTCTACTGATTTAAATGCTAATCTCTTTTGGGAACACCTCCACGAATATACCCAGAAATCTTGTTTTACCAGGTATCTGGGTGTCCCTTAGCTCAGTTAACTTGACACATAAAATTGACCATCACAGTTACCATGTTTTTCCTTTAAAAAACTGTGACGGCTTTGCTCTCTTTTATTTATTTATTTATTTATTTTTGGTGTTTAGTTTTAAGGAGAAATCTGAGAAGACTCTCTGTTTTTATCTTTTAAAATAATTTATTTTATGTTTGGCAATTGTTTTTTCTGACTGTCGGTCTCTTTTTAATCAGTGTTGACTGGTACTTTTAAATCTTTTTATTTAGTAGACATAAATTTTTCTTTAATGCTGGAAGGCTTTTTTCCCTCCACCTTTATCTTTGATTTTTGCTCTATTTCAATTTTGTTCCATTTGTTTTGGTCTCATTTTTAGGAATATCAATTATCTGCAGATTTCATTTCTGTTCTCACCTCTACATCTATCCATCTTCTCTCATTTTATTTTCTTCTCTTCCCTGCCCTTTGCATTTTTGAAGGATTTTCTAGGTTTGTTTTTAGGCAATTAATTTGATTTTCTACAATGTCTATGATTATATTTTCTGCTTCTAATGCAGATTTTGATGGTGTTATTTCATTTCTATTTTCCTTCTCATCTCAGCAAGCTTATCTTTATGTCTCTGTATTTCATTCACCTATATTTAAAGTTGTGTCTAACACCTGATACTCCCAATTTTTATTTGCTTAATGGTATCCGTATTCTCTTGAACCTAATTAAAAACTAAAATTTATGATTTCTACATTTCTTTAGTCTTCTGTATCAATAATTTTCAGAAGACAGCTGTTTGAATCAGTCGGGGATCTTAGTTTAACGTGGAAGAAACTGACTTTGGCTAATTTAAGTTGAGTGTATTGATGTTGGGTAGTCTCTGGATTGTTGAATAGAGGGCATGCACTGGATAACTGAACCTAGAGGTGACATGGCTGGAATCCTGTCAGAATCACACCACAGAACTGGCCAGGTGAGCATTCTCTGCTATTTTTGCCAAGCACTCAGTGCCACAGCTTCCACCTCTGTCATTATTTCCTCCAGAAACTATGTTGCTGCCATGGTTGCCCTTCTGCCATCTGAATGGATTCTCCACTGTTCTGCTTTTTGCATTACTAGACACTGGTTCGTAGTTCAGGAAGCATGCACATGTTTGGCTGAACCTAGATTACATGTCCATGGTCTAATTGCAAGTAAGTCTGGTAAAGCAAGTTTCTGATCTTTTTAGCACCTGTAGTAGAAGGTGGCCTCTGTCTCCCACCAAGGCCTACAAAGAGTGAAAACATGAACAAAGAATGGACAGTCAATACAGTAGGGTCCATTATATTCTTCTTTGTATCTTGAGTGCTGTGCTATTTTTCCTTCTGTTTCAGAAACTTCTAAATTCTCAAGCTTGATTTTTACATTTTTTTAAATGAGTATATTCCTTTTAACAAGGATATATATAGCAGAGCTTGCATTTGCCAAAAATCAGTGAGTAGATTTCTTTGGTCCCTGGCACTGCTGGTGATTACTTTTCAAAACGTTCTTTTGCCTTTTGAAATACTAAGCATGGTGGGTAGAGTGGGAGAAAGCTTTCCCATGGGAATAATTAATATTTTTTATCCACTTTGGTTATTGTTGAAATATCAAAGATGGAGTAAAAAAGGAGAGGTGTTTCTCAGCCTGAACTGAAACAGCTATCTTTTGGAATAAGCATATTAGGTTTCTTCTTTTAATGGCCAATATCATACTGGATGGGCAAAAGCTGGAAGCATTCCCCTTGAAAACTGGCACAAGACAAGGATACCCTCTCTTACCACTCCTATTCAGCATAGTATTGGAAGTTCAGGCTATGACAAGCAGGCAAGAGAACAAAATAAGCGTATTCAATTAGGAAGAGAGAAAGTCAAATTGTCGTTGTTTGCAGCTAACATGATTTATAGCTAGAAAACCCCATTGTCTCAGCCCAAAAGCTTCTTGAGCTGATAAGCAACTTCAGCAAAGTCTCTGGATACCAAATCAATGTGCAAAAATCATGAACATTCCTATATACCAACAATACACAAGCAGACAGTCAAATCATGAAAGAACTCTCATTCACAATTGAAATAATATTTTAGTGGGCTATAACCTTATTTTAAGTCAAGGAGCATCTGTATTATGTGAAGTGTCTGTTTAATTCTTTTGTTCACAATTCTGTCTGTTTTCTTATTGAGCTGTAAGAATTCTTTATGTATTCTGAATACTAGCTGTTTGTCAGATTACAAATATTTTATCCCATGATATGGCTTATCTCTTCATTTTTTTCAAGATGTCTTGATAAGCAAAAGTTTCAAGTTTTGATGAGATCTAATTTACTAATTTATTTGAATGGTTTGTGGTTTTGTGGCCTGAGAAATTATTACCTACTCTGAGGTTGCAAGGATTTTCTTCTTTGCTTCTCTTTTGTTCCATCACATTTAGGCCTATGGATAATTTTGATTAATTTTTCTTTATGATATAAAGGTCAATATTCATTTTCTCACCTAAGGGTATCTACTTGTTCCAGCACAATTTGGGGAGAAAACTTTCCTTTCTTTTTCAAATTACCTCAGCACTTTTATTGAAAACTGATCAAATATATATGAATTTATTTATTGGTTCTATATTCTATGCAAATTGACCTGTATGTCTATCTTTCTGGCACTACTACATTGTTTTGATTACTGGGACTTAAGAGTAAGACGTGAAATCAGGTAGTGTAAATATACCAATTTGTTTCTTCTGTTTCAAAAATGCTTTTTATTTTCTAAGTCATTTTGATTTCCATGTAAAATGTACAATTAACTTGTAATTTTCTACAAAAAGTTCTGTTGAAATTTTTTGGCATTATGTTAAAACCATAGATACATTTGGAAAGAGACATCTTAATTATATTGTTCTTCTAATCCATGAACATGGTATACCTCTCCATTTATTTAGATCTTTGCTAATTTAACTCAGCAATGTTTTGTTCTTTTTGTTATAGGAATTTTGTTTCACTTGTTAAATTTATTCCTAAAGATGTTATATTTATTTGGTGCTATTATAAATGCAGTTTTGAAATTTGTGTTCCAATTGTTTGCTGGCAATATTTAAAAATTCAATTAATATTGATTTTATCTTGATTTTTAAAAATTTAATTCTGTAATCTGAGATCTTGATAAATTCCATTGTTAGTTCTAGTAGGTTTTTGGTATCATCCTGAGGGTTTTCTACATAAGTAGTCATGTTATTTGCAAATAGAGACAGTTTTATTTATTCCCTTCTAATCATTATGCCTTTTAATTTTTCTTGATTTGTTAAATTCCTAGCACCATTAGCATTTAGTAGAATTGGTGAGAGCAGATATCATTGCCTTCTTTCTGATCTTAAGGGAAAAGCATTCATTATTTTATCATTAAATATAATATTAGCTATACATTTTTTCCCTAGATATTCTTTATCGCATGGAAGAACTTCCATAATTTGCCAAGAGTTTTTGCCATGAATGGTGTGAAATTTTGTCAAGTGCTCTTTTATTCAGAGGTTAAAATATCACAGGATTTTAAAAAAACTTTTATTTTAGGTTTAGGGGTACATGTGCAGGTTTGTTACATAGGTAAACTTGTGTCATGGAGGTTTGTTGTACGGATTATTTTACCACTCCAGTACTAAGTCTAATATCCAATAGTTCTTTTTTCTGTTCCTCTCCCTCCTTCTAAACTCCACCTTCAAGTAGGTCCCAGTGTCTGTTGTTCCCCTTTGTGTCCATGTGTTCTCATTCTTTAGCTCCCATTTATAAGTGAGAACATGTGGTATTTGGTTTTCTGTTTCTGTGTTAATTTGCTGGAGATAATGATCTCCTGCTCCATCTATGTCCCTGCAAAAGACATGATCTCGTTCTTTTTATGGCTGTGTAGTATTGCATAGTTTATATGTACTACATTTTCTTTATCCAGTCTACCACTGATGGACATTTAGGTTGATTTCATGTCTTTGCTATTGTGAATAGTGCTGAAATGAACATATGTGTACATGTGTCTTTAGAGTAAAATGATTTATATTCCTTTGGGTATATACCCAGTAATATGATTGCTGGGATGAATGGTAGTTTTGGTTTTAGCTCTTTGAAGAATTACCACACTGCTTTCCACAATGGCTGAACAATTTACACTCCTACGAACGGCATGTAAGTGTTCCTTTTCTCCATAACCTTGCCAGCATCTATTGTTTTTTGACTTTTTAGTAATAGTCATTCCGACTAGTGTGAGATGATATCTCATTGTGGTTTTGATTTGCAGTTCTCTAATGATCAGTGATAATGAGCTTTTAAAAATATGCTTGTTGGCTGCACGTATGTCTTATTTTGAAAAGTGTCTTTTCATGTCCTTTGCCCACATTTTAATGGGGTTGTTTTTTTCTTGTAAATTTGTTTAAATTTTTTACAGATGCTGGTTATTATACCTTGGTCAGGTGCATAATTTGCAGAAATTTTCTCCCATTTTGTAGGTTGCCTGTTTACTCTTTTGATGGTTCCTTTTGCTGTTCAGAAGGTCTTAATTAGATCCCATTTATTAATTTTTACTTTTGTTGCAATTGTTTTGGCGATTTCATCATGAAGTATTTGCCAGTTCCTATGTCCAGAATGTCATTGCCTACGTGGCCTTCTAGGGTTTTTTATAGTTTTCAGTTTTACATTTAAGTCTTTAGTTTATCTTGAGTTGATTCTTCTATATGGTATAAGGAAGGGGTGCATTTTCAATTTTCTGCATATGGTTAGCCAGTTATCCCAGCATTATTTATTAAGTAGGGCGTCTTTTCCCCATTGTTTGTTTTTGTCAAAAAAAATCAGATGATTATAGATGTGTGGCCTTATTTCCTGGCTCTCTATTTTGTTTTATTGGCCTATAACCAAAGCAGCATGCTACTGGTACAAGAACAGTTTGACATTGGGCAACATGATGCCTGCAACTTTGTTCTTTTTGCTTAGGATTGCCTTGGCTATTTGGGCTTTTTTTTTGGTTCTACATTAATTTTAAAATAGTTTTTTCTAGTTCTGTGAATAATTTCATTGGTAGTTTGATAGAAACAGCATTAAATCTGTAAATATATTTGGGCAGTATGGCCATTTTAAATATATTTAGTTATATTGATTCTGCGTATCCATGAACATGGAATGTTTTTCAATTTGTGTCATTTCTGATTTCTTTGAGCAATGTTTTGTAATTCTCACTGTAGAGATCTTTCATCTCTCTGGTTAGCTATATTCTTAGGTATTTTATTCTTTTTGTGGTAATTGTGAATGGGATTTGTGTTTCTGATTTGGTTTTTGCCTTGGCTGCTGTCGAGTGTGTAGGAATGCTAGTGATTTTTGTATGTTGATTTTGCATCTTGAAAATTTGCTGAAGTTGTTTATTAGCTAAAGAAGCTTTTGTGCCAAGACTATGAGGTTTTCTAGATACAGAATCATGATCATATCATCTGCAAACAGGAATAAGTTTGTCTTCCACTCTTCCTATTTGGATGCCCTTTATTTCTCTTCCCTGATTGCTCTGGCCGGAACTTCCAATACTAAGTTGAATAGGAGTGGTGACAGGGGGCATCCTTATCTTGTGCCAGTTTTCTTTTTTTCTTTTTTTTTTTTCTTCCTGAGAGGGAGTCTCACTCTGTCGCCAGCCTGGAGTACAGTGGCGTGATCTCAGCTTACTTAATAACCCTGCCTCCTGGGTTCAAGTGATTCCCCTGCCTCAGCCTCCTGATGAGCTGGGACTACAGGCGCATGCCACCATGCCTGGCTAAGTTTGTATATTTTGGTAGAGACAGGGTTTTACCATGTTGGCCAGGATGGTCTTGATTTCCTGACCTCGTGACCCACTTGCCTCAGCCTCCCAGCCTGCAGGAATTACAGGTGTAAGCCACCGCACTCGGCCATCTTGTGCCAGTTTTCAAGGGAAATGCTTCCAGCTTCTGCCCATTTAGTGTGATGTTGGCTGTGGGTTTGTCATGTCATAGATGGCTCTTATTACTTTGAAGTATGTTCCTTCAGTACCTAATTTATTGAGAGTTTTTGACATGAATGGATGTTGAATTTTATCAAAAGCCTTTTCTGTATCTATTGAGGTAACCACATGGTTTTTGTCTTAAGTTCTGTTTATGTAATGAATCACATTTATTGATTCACATATGTTGAATCAACCTTGCATCCCAGGGAATAAAACCTGTTTGGTCATGGTGGATCATGATTTTTGATGTGCTGATGGGTTTGGTTTGCAGTATTTTGTTAAGAATTTTTGCATCAAACTTTGTTAAGGATATTGGCCTGAAGTTTTATTTTTTTGTTATATCTCTGTCAGGTTTTGATATTAGGATGATGCTGGCCTCATAGAATGAGTTGTGGAGGAGTTCCTCCTCAATTTTTTGGAATAGTTGTAGTAGGAATGGTACCATCCCTTGTTTGTACATCTGGTAGAATTTGGCTGTGAATTCATCTGGCCCTGGGTTGAGTTTTTTTTTGTTTTGTTTTGGTTTTGGTTGGTAGGCTATTTATTACTGATTCAGTTTTGGAGCTCATTATTGTCTGTTCAGGAATTCAGTTTATTCCTGGTTCAGTCTTGGTGAGGTGTGTGTGTCCAGGAATTTATCCAACTCTTCTAGTTTTTCTGCTTGTGTGCATAGAGATGTTCATAGTAATCTCTGATTATTATTCATATTTCTGTGGGGTTAGTGATAACATCCCCCTTTTCAAGTCTGATTGTGTTTATTTGAATCTTTTCTTTTATGCTTTATTAGTCTAGCTAGTGGCCTGTCTTATTAATTTTTTTAAAAGCCAAATCCTGGATTTATTAATCTTTACTTTTTTTTTTTTTTTTTGCTTGTTTGATATCCTTCAGTTCAACTCTGATTTTGGTTATTTCTTATCTTCTGCTAGCTTTGGGGTTACTTTCCTCTTCTCTAGTTCTTTTAGTTTTGATATTAGATTATTAATTTGAGTTCTTTCTAACATTTTGATGTGGGTGTTTAGTGCTATAAATTTCCCTCTTAACAGTGCCTTAGCTGCGTCCCAGAGATTCTGGTACGTTGTATCCTTGTTCTATTTAGTTTCAGTGAACCTCTTGATTTCTGCCTTACTTTCATGATTTATCCAAAAGTCATTTAAGAGCAGGTTGCTTAATTTCCATGTAATTCCATGGTTTTGAGTGACTTTTTCCCTCAATTTTGATTACATAGTTGATTTTAGAGTATGTGACATGTGGCAACAAGACGAATGTATTTTCTGTTTTTTTCTGGCTGGAGAGTTCTGTAGAGATCCATCACATCCATTTGTTTCAATGTTGAGTTTAAGTCCTGAATGTCTGTGAATTTTCTGCCTCAATGATCTGTCTAATACTGTCAGTGGAGTGTTGAAGTTTCCCACTATTATTGTGTGGAATTCTAAGTGTCTTTGTACATCTCGAAGAACTTGCTTAATGAATCTGAGTGTCCTTGTGTTGGGTGCATATATATTTAAGATAGTTAGATCTTATTGAATTGAACCCTTTACCATTATGTGATGCCCTTACTTGTCTTTTTTGATCTTTGTTGGTTTAAAGTCTGTTTTGTCAGAAATTAGGATTGCAACCCTGCTTCTTTTTCTAATTTTCATTTGTTTGGTAGATTTTTTTCTCCATCTCTATTTTGAGCCCATGAGTATCACTGCATGTGAGATGGGTCTCTTGAAGACAGTATACCATTGGGTCTTGCTTTTTCATCTAGCTTGCCACTCTGTGCCTTTTAAATGGGGCCATTTAGCCTACTTACATTCAAGGTTAGTATTAATATGTGTCTGTTTTATCATGTCATCATGTTGTTAACTGGTTATTATGCCTGGTTGCTCGTATGGTTGTTTTATAGTGTCATTGGTCTATGTACATAAGTGTGTTTTTGTATTGGCTGGTAATGGTCTTTCCTTTCTATATTTAGTGCTCCTTTCAAGATCTCTTGTAAGGTGGGTCTGGTGGTAACAAACTCCCTCTGCATTTGCTTATCTGAAAAGAATCTTATTTCTGTTTCACTGAGGAAACTTAGTTGGGCTGGATGTGCAATTCTTGGTTGAAGATTTTGTTTTTTAAAAATGCCATAAATAGAACCTCAATATCCTCTGGCTTGTAGAGTTTCTGCTGAGTGGTCTGTTGTTAGCCTGATGGGGGATTCCCTTTGCAGGTGACCTGCCCTTTCTCTCTAGCTGCCTTTAACATTCTTTCTTTCATTTCAACCTTGGAAAATCTGTTAATTATGTTTTTTGGGGCTGATCCTCTTGTGTAGAATCTGGCAGGGGTTCTCTGAATTTGACTTTTGGCCTCTCTAGCAAGGTTAGGGAAGTTTTCATGCACTATATCCTGAAATATGTTTTCCAAACTGTTTGCTTTCTCTCTGTTCCTTTCAGTGATGTCAATGATTCATATATTTGACCTTTTAACATAATTTCATATTTCTTAGAGGTGTTGTTCATTCATGTTTATTTTTTCTTTATTTTTTTCTGACTGTCTTAATGCAGAGAGGCAGTCTTCAAATTCTGAGATTCTTTCCCCAGCTTGGTCTATTCTGCTGTTAATACTTGCAATTGCATTGTGAAATTATCATAGTGTATCTTCTAGCTCTGTCAGAGCAGTTAGTTTTTTAAAAAATACTCTCTATTTCATCTTTCAGTATTGTTTTGTTGTGATTCTTAGTTTCCTTGGATTGGATTTTGCTATTCTCCTGAATCACAGTGATCTTCATTCCTATCTATATTCTGAATTTTACTTCTGTAATATAAGTGAATTCAACCTGGTTAAGAGCCCTTGTTGGAGAACTAGTGTGGCTATATGGAGGACATAAGACACTCTGGTCATTTGAGTTGCCAGAGTTCTTGCATTGGTTCTTTCTTATCTCTGTGTGTGGGTGTTCCTTTAACTGCTGGGCTGCCTCTAATTGAAGTGGTCAGGGCAGAGGCAGGGTGCTGGAGTCCCAGGTCGGGCGGCCTTACCCTGTGAGGAGAAGTAAGAACCAATACCTCACTTTTGCATGAAGTAGGTGGTCTATGCTGGGCATTCAGACCAGTGCCTGGTCCCATAGACTCTCCAGAGATGGAAAAAGCAAGGACAAGGGCTGTGATACAGTCAAGATGGCAACCTATGCCTCCTACTGGGAGCTCTCTTCCAAGGGGTTGCAGAGTTGCTACTGGATTGATTGTCCCAGTTTGGGTAGCTAGACACCACACCAGGAGAACCTGCCCAGTGAGGAGATACAGGATTGGAAACCCATGTAACAAACAGTCTGGAAACTTTTCCACAGAGCTGCTGCAGTACCGCAAGATATCAACAGTAAAGACTATAAAACAGCAAAGATGGTGACCTGCCCCTTCTTTTGGGAGCTCCAGATATGGACCTGTTGCTGGCTCAGACTTGTTGGTGGAGTGGGGTGCTGGGGGCCTGGGTTGGGAGGTCCTGCCCAGTGAGGAACAATGGGGTCAGGAAACTGTGAAAAAGCAGTCTGGCCACATTTTGATAGAGCAACTGTGCAGTGTTGGGAGTCTGCTCCAGCCCCTAGTCACCTCAGACTCTCCAAAGCCTGAAGGTGACAATGGCTGAGACTTCAGGTCAACAAAGATGGTGGCTTACCCCTCCCTCTGGGGGCTGTGTCCCAGGGAGGTTTGGAATTGCTGCCATCTGGAAAACACTGGTGAGGGTGGTCGTAGACCTTAGTTGGGAGATTCCATCCAGTGAAGAGAAATGGAATCTGGGACCCATGTGAAAAAGCAGTCTGGCTGACTCTTCATAGAGCTGCTACACTGTGCAGGGCAATCAATCCAGTCCCTTGGTTGCCTCGGATTTCCCAGAACCTGAAGGCATCAATGGCTAAGGCTGTGAAACAGCAAAGATAGTGGCCCACCCCTCCCTCTGGGAGCTCTATCTCAGGGAGGTGTAACACTGCTACCCATGGCTGGCTGGAGTTCCAAGCCAGTGGGTCTTATCTTGTGAGGTGCTGTGGAAACAGGGCCTGAAGACTGTTGCTGCTCAACCCCCTGGATTCAGCCTTTTTCTAGGGGTATGTACAGGGGCCTAACCTCTTGCTTTGCTGGAGTTGCTGCTGCTTTGCTGGGAAACCTGGGCATCTAAAGCCCGCAGGGCTCTACTTATGCCTGAGTGTCTGCTCTGCTGAGACTCCATATAGCTCTGCATGTCAGACTGTGGGCCCTGGTGGAATGGGCTCACAAGGGAGTCTCCTGACCTGAGGTTTGCAAAGATTTATGGGAGTAGTGTGGGTCCCCAGGGTCACTCACTTACTCACCACTTCCCTGGGCAGGGGAGATTCCCCTGGCTCCTTGTTGTTTGTTGCTTCTGGGTGAGCAGTACTGCCTTGCTTTTTTCTGTTCTGTTTTCTGTCGGTCAAGGTGTTTTTTTTTTTTTTTTAATTAATCTCAATGTGTGTAACTGAGTACTTCAGTTGAAGGTGCTGTGTTTACTTGCCCCTTCTGTTTCTCTCCATGAGAGCAGTGCACACTAGCTGCTTCTATGGACCATTTTGGCCAGCCCCCCTTTGAATTTTTTTCTTCTTTATTTTGTTAATATGGTGAATTGCATTGATTTTGTTTTTAAATGTTAAACCAACCTTGCATTACTGGAATAAATACCACTTAGTCATGATATATTAACTATTCCTTTGATATATTGCTAGGTTTAACATCTTAAAAGATTTTTGTACCTGTGTTTATGAAGGATATGAATCTGTAGTTTTAAAAATTGTAATATCTTATGTAATTTTAGTATCAGGATAATGATACTCTTTTTTTCCTGTTTTCTGGAGGAGTTTCTGTAGAATTGTTATTTTTGGCTTCCTCATATATTTGGTAGAATTCACCAGCAGGGATAGCTTGTCCTGAACGCTTTTAAATAAAATTTTTATAGATAGGCTTTTTTTTTTTTGCTTTTGAAACAAGTAATTTCATTTCTTTAGTAGATATTAGGTTTTCTGTTTCTTCTTGATTGTGCTGTACAAGTTTTCAAAAAGTGTGTTTATTACATTTAACTTGTCAATTTTTCTTAACTTTTTAATATTTGTACTATTTAGAGTTATAACCCCTTTTTATTCCTGATATTGGTAATTTGTGTCTTCCCCTTTCTACCACCATTTTTAACTCAGTTCAGCTAGAGATGCAGGAATTTTTTTAAATTAAATCACCTTTTGGCTTTATTTTATTTATTGTTTATTTCCTATTTCATTGATTTTTGCTTTTTATTTACTTCTATCCACTTTGGATTTACTTTGTTCTTTTAACTAGCTTCTTAAGGACAATAATTACAAATTATTCCTTTTTCTTTTTCCCAACATGAGCATTTAAAGTCATAAATTTCCCTCTACTGCCTTAACTGCATCCCACAAATTTATTTCTATGTTGTATTTTTATTATCATTTGGTTTCAAATATTTTCTAATTTTTTGATTTTTATTTGACCCATGGATTATTGAGATATCTGTTGTCCAATTTCCAAACATTTGTAATATTCTTTGTAATTGTAGTGTTATATTATTGTTATTGATTTATAATTTAGTCTTTTAGTGGTCAAAGAACATACTTTGTATAACTTCAATCCTTTGAAATTTATTGAAACTTGCATTATGACCTAACATATGTTCTATATTGGTGAATGTATCAATTATATTTGAAAATAGCATGTATTGTGTAGTTGTTGAGTGTAAAGCTCTATAAATACAAAGTAGGTAAAAATGAATGACATGTTCAGTTATTCTATGTATTTACTTTTTTTTTTTTTTATTTTTCTAGATTTTAAGTAATTTGCTGAAAGGGGGGTATTAAATTCTCCTGCTCTGATTATAGAATCATCTACTTCTCCCTTTAATCTTATCAATTTTTGATTCGCTTATTTTAAAATTCTGTTATTATGTAAACACACATTTATAATTTCTGTGCCTTTCTGATGGATTAATCCTTTTATTATAAAATACTCTTCATTATTTTTTCTAAAACTCTTGAGATCTATTTTATCTGCTATTATCACAACCACTGTAGCCTTATTATGGTTCCTTTTCACATGGCATGTCTTTTTCTGTCCATTTACTTTCAACTTTTAAATTTATATTTAAGATATATCTCCTGTAGATAGAATTTGGTTAGGTGTTCATTTTAAAAAATCCATTCTGATAACCTGTGCCCTTTAATTGCAGGGTTCAGCTCAATTAACATTTAATATAATTACTGATATGGTTGAATTTAGGTAGCCATTTTATTTTTTATATATTTTGAATCCCTTTCATTTTACCCACTCTCATCTTACCTTCTTTTGGGTTATTTCAATATCTTAATTTCCATTTTAGGATACTTATTCATTTGAAATTATACTTCTGTACATTTCAAAAACATGTTTGCTCTATACATTCTTTTCACAGTTTATGCAGTGCTAATATGGTAAAAACTAGAATTATTGTAATACATAGATAGGTCTATTTACTTTCTATCTTACCACTCTTGAAGTTATCGTTGTCACATATATTACATCTAAGTACATGGTAAATCCTACAAGAAAATGTCATACTTTTTGCTGTGAATAATCATTTGTATTCTAAAGAATTTAAAAGAAGAGTTTTTATTTACCCATATATTTACCACTTGTATTTCCTACTCTTCATTCATTCCTGAAAATCCAAGATTTCCCTTGATATCATTTCCTTCAACTTGAAGACCTTTTTATACAGTTCTGGTGGAGACCAATTCCCTTAGTTTTTCATTACCTAAAAATGTCTTTATTTCACTTTCCTTTTTGAAGCAAGTTTCACTGAATTTAGAATTCTAGGATGACAGTTATTTTCTTGTAACATGTTAAGGATGTTCCACTGTCTTCTAGCCTCTATAGTTTCTGGGAAAGGTTTGTGAGAAAAGTTTGTGATAATTTCTATCATTATTCTGCTATATATAATGTGATGTTCTTTTCTGTCTGCTTTCACATTTTTCTCTTTCTCTTCCCTGAACATCAGTTTGACTATAATGTACTTAGATGTGGATTTCTTTGCATTAATTCTCTTTGAGGTTTTTTGAGCTTCCTAGATCTGTACATTTACATCTTAAAAAATTTGGAGATGTTTTCTGGTGTTTATCTTTAAAATATTTTCCTGCCCCATGTGTCTTTCTTGGTAGGATATATTGAAATTATTTCATAGGTCCCTGAGGTTCTGCTTATTTTTAAAAAAAATTTTCCCCTACCTCTCTTATTCAAATTAGATGATGTTTATTGACCTATCTTCAAATCCACTGCTTCCTTTCATCTCCATTTTGCTATTAGGACCATCCATTGAATTTTTCATTTGAGATGTTTTAGTATTCAGTACTAAAATTTCCATTCATTTCTTTTTTATATGTTATTTTTTTCTTGCTGAGGTTTTTAATCTTCATATTTATTATATTTCCTTGACATCACTGAGTATACTCACAATAGCTATTTTAAAATTCTTTCCTGATAATTCCAACATATAGGTCATCTTGACATGGGCTTCTATTGTTTGCATTTTCTCTTGAGACTGGGTCACATTTTTCTAGCACTTTGTGTATTGAGTAATTTTGTATTTTATCCTGGATGCTGTAGAGGCATTATTATAGGGACTCTGAATTTTGTTATATTGCTCTAAAGACTGTTGATGTTTCATTTTAGCAGGCATCTTATTTCCTTTGGTTTAAAACGAAGCCTGTAATACCTTTGCTGAGTGGAAGTTCAGAACTGAGTTTAATTCTATAATCCTTAACCGCTAGCTGCTTTCTATTTGACCCATTCATACATAATTCAGGGGTCATCCAGAAATGTGAGCTGCGTGCAAACAAAATTTGGTGGTATTCTTTCCTGGCTTTCTTCTCCCACAACTTCTGATTGTCTACTTTGCCTGGAATTTTGCTAGTTCCTCCAGCTAGAAAAGTAGGAGACTTTTTCTTGGAATTTCAGCTATGCTGCTTTGGTCATGATTCTGGTTGCCTTTAGGGCATACCTGCAAAAACTATAAATCATTCTGTGCTGACTTCTTACTGTAAGTTTGACTGCCTTTCAAAATATGCCTGCTTTTTTTCAGTTCTTGGAGCCATCAAGTATTTATATTTTTTCTTCTAGCATTTATAGATATTATTTATGGAAAGATACATTATTAGACACCCAGCCTTGAATTAGCTTGAGCTTACTTGAGTTAGCTTGACTGGGTTTTTGTTTCTTGCAGAACCATAACAGAAGCCATTAATTATGGAATCCAGGATTACTATAGGCTTGGCAGAATGTTGCAGTGGAAATGGCATAGGTTTGGGAAATGGATATACCACTCTATATAAGCTATATGACTTAAGCAAGAGTTAATGTTAGTTATCTATTGTTACATAAAAAATTACTTGAAAATGTAGTCACTTAAGATGAAAAACATTTATTATCTCACATGGATTTTGAGGGTCAGGAATTTTGGAGCTATCTAGATGGATGATTCTGTCTCAGAGCCTCTCATGAAGTTGCAATCAAGTTGTCAGACAAGGTTGCAGTGCTAAAGACTTGACCAAGGCTGGAAAATCTATTTCTAAGCTTACACACTGTTGTCAGGAGGCTGTTGGCAAGCAGCCATGTGTCCTTGTCACATGGGCCTCTCTATAGGGCCGCTTATAACGTGGCTTTTTACAGAGAGCAAGTAATATGTGTGTGTGTGTGTGTGTGTGTGTGTGTGTGTGTGTGTGTGTGTATGCAAGAGAGAGAGGCGGGGAATGTTAGCAGTTAATTCACATAAATGAGCCTCATTTCTTATGCTATCCTTAGCAGTTGCCTTTGAGTTGCTTAGAATGTAAACTACCAGGTATCTGGTTTACTTACTGTAGCTTTCAAAGCTCATGGTCACATTAAAGCTGTTGCATTCTTTCAACACCATTCCCTATAGCTTTAATCTGAGGTAGCTTTGTAATTCTAAGATAAAAATCTTAGAATATATGAAAATCCTAGCAATATGGAAGAATCCTGAACATCATGCTTTGACCCACTGATATCCTAATAATTCATTTTGGACTTTTTGGAAGACACCAGAGGGCATAGCTGCATGAAAGTTTAAGAGGAGAATAGCTGGGTTGATTCTGGTACTTCTTACAATCAACAGAAAATCCTCCCTTCCCTCTGTCCTTTCCATGAGTAATTCCCACTGTGCTACAGCAGAGAGGCTTGGATCCTAGCAGAGAGGCTTGGATCCTGGCCTTTCCCTACTTTGTAGCCAGCGCATTTCCATTTTTTCCGTTCTTATTCTCGAGGAGGAAGAGTTGGACTTTAATAGCTCCTGTGAGGTTCTCCTCCCTGGCTGTCCCCAGCAGGAGTGTATTGCTTCTGTTCTACCTCTGGAGTTTCCTATTCTCTATCTCTTTGTACTTTTTGGATCCATATTATTTGTACTGTGTACTTAGTATAGAAGCTAACATTTTGGTTGTAGCTGTGAACCTTAAAGTGTATCTAAATTACATGGGCTCTCCAGATTGGGAGGTTGTTGAACATGCAGAAATTGCTTGCTTTTAACTTCCAGCACTTGTAACAATAGCAACAGCAGCAACAACAAAATTGTCACTGTGAGGGAACTGAGAGAACTCCTTGAATCTATACATTGCATTACCCCATTATATGTGAAAATGGTTCCAAAAATAGGTATCTTTTGGTATTTTGAATAGTTAACATGGCTCTAATAGACTTCATTTTGCCAGAGTATGAAGTGAAGGAAACCCTTGTGAGAGTGCCTTTGGAACACTCACATTTGTGTAAAGTAAATGAAAGAGAATCATAACGTTGCCCATGTAACCTGATGTTTTTTTTCCCTGCTATGGAGTGTGTAGCCATGGTTTTCTGATTAAGGTATCTTTGAGTTTCCTTTTCCATTTGGCACTCAGTCTAGCTAAGCTATTTTCCTGACATCTGAACCAAGTCTCCCTCTTTGTTTTTGACCAGGATGTCTGCCTATATTTCCATCCTCAAGACTAGGCAATGAAGATACCTGGACCTTTCCCTTCCATACATATCTTTCAGTTTCCGAAGGTACCACTCAAGCAACAAGAACACTCAGTGATATGGCCAATGGCTGCTAAAGAGCAAAGAGGATGTGGGAGGAAGGGCAGGAACCAATGTGCTTCTATTCATACTCAGTTTCTCCAGTGATTTAGAGTCAGTTCATCTGAAGAGACATAGATTGCGATGGACTTACTTTGTCACCTTTCTTCACTAGTATGTGTACAAACATAGCCTTTTCTGTATTATTTACATCAACAGAGTATCCTTAAGCTCATTAATTACCTCTTTTATATTAAAAATTATGACCTGGTATCCTTGGCAAACAAAAAACTACTCATCCCCTAAAGTTCTCTGATGTCTTTACTTGAGTAGATTCCATATTTGTTTTTTGGGGTCCTACAGCAGTAGTCACTAATGCACACTCTGGAGCCATTCTGCCTGGGTTTGCATCCTTGCTTTGGCACTTACTAGCAGTGCAATCTTGGGCAAGTCCTATATCCCCCTCTCTGTGCTTTTCTAATCTGTAAAGTGGGGATAATTATGGTACCAACCTTATAGGGTTGCTATGAAGACTGAGTCAATATTTACGAACACCTTAGAACAATCCCTGGTACTTAGTGTTACTTAGTAAGGTGCTGCTGCTTCTCTTCCTCTTCCTTTACTTGTCCTTCTCCTATTCTTCTTAAGCACTCTGGATCATGGCCTTTCCTATGGTCCTGAGATGATCAAAACATAGGGAAGAGCAGAGAGCAAGGCTGGAGAAATTATATGTCAAGCTCATATGACTTGTCTTTCCAGAAAAATATAACTTACTTATTGAGCCTTATTATATGTTAGACACTTAACATGTATTTCTCTAATCCTTACAGCAACCCTAGAAAGCAGATATCATTATTCCTATTTTGTAAGTGAAAATAGAGTAACTTTACCCAAGTTACTTCGGTAACTTGCCCAAGGTCCCACAGTGTCAGTCCTTTCTCTTTTTTCTTTTTCTTTTTTGTTATTAAGGAATATCCATGGCTGGGTAATTCAAAGAAAAGAGGTTTATTTGGCTTATGGTTCTGCAGACTGTACAAGAAGCATAGCACTGGCATCTGCTTCTGGTGAGGGTTTCAGGCTGCTTCCTCTCATGGACTAAGGCAAAGGGGAGTCAGTGTGTATAGACATCACCTGGTGAGAGAGGAAGCAAGAGAAGGGGTGGCAGGCTCCTTTTAACAATCAGCTTCTGTGGGAACTAACAGAGTGAGAACTCACTCATTACCATGAGAACAGCACCAAGCCATTCATGAGGTATCTGACCCAAACACCTCCCATTAAGCCCCATTCCAGTACTGGGGATCAGATTTCATTGTGAGGGACAAACATTATCCAAACTATAGCACACAGTTAGTAAGGGCAGTTTTGAAATTCAAAACCAGCTCATCTGACTTCAAGCCCATTTAATTTTCTCTCTGCAATTGGGACTTTTGTGATTCCTTAATTCCTTGCACTAAGATTTTCTTTTTTTAGTTTTCTTCTTTTTTTCTTGAGAAGGAGTTTAGCTCTTGTTGCCCAGGTTGGAGTGCTATGGCACAATCTCGACTCACTGCAACCTCCGCCTCCCAGGTTCAAGTGATTCTCCTGCCTCAGCCTCTCAAGCAGCTGGGATTACAGGTGTGCACCACCATGCCCAGCAAATTTTTGTATTTTTAGTAGAGATGGGATTTTCACCATATTGGCCAGGCTGGTCTTGAACTCCTAACCTTAGGTGATCTACTCACCTCGGCCTCCCAAAGAGCTGGGATTACAGGCGTGAGCCACTGTGCCCAGCCTGCGCTAAGATTTTCAAGTCCTAGGGAAAGGGATGGATGGAAAAGGCTTGTATTATTTGGATGAGATCAGGAGCTCTCCTTGTAGAAAGCAGAGTTGAGTGCTGACCTCACAAGTTAATAGGCTGTAGGTGGCACCAGTAGCATGATCAACAAAGCTGTGGCATTTCAGTCATTTAAAACTTAATCTTGGCTTTGGTATATTTGAGACTTAACTACACTAAGTGCTTTTGGATATATGTCCGGGTCTCTACAGGGGAGTACAATGGATGAGAGCATTTTTATTTCTAGTAACGTTGATACAGTTTTGTTCAAATACATGGAATATTCCCACCTCCACTGGTTTCTTTCCTAGTAACAAAGTCATGGACCATTTATGGCCTCACCCACGTACCTCTCTATTGAAAGACATAAAATATGGCAGTGCATTTCTGTGCCAATGAGCAGAGAAATTGTCAGCTTCTCTTTTCCTTATTCATGTGTTTCCCAGGGTTGTCACTTGGCATTTTGGGTAATGTGCATATTGATTGGTGCATATTGACTGGGTGTTGCAGACATCCTAACAGAATGAATACATGAGATGTGAAGTTTCTCTTTACTATACAAATTTGAGGGAAAATGCTGAGTTAATGGGAGGATGCTTTGGTATAAAATAAAAGTTAACATGAGCCAGGCTGCCAGCAGAAGTGCTAAGGGGAGAGACATTTTATAATTTATCAAGTTTTAAGTCTGTCTCACCAATAGACAGAAGTGTCATTCATGTTGATTAGCTAAAAGGTCTCCTCACAGACAAGGATCTGATTCTGAGTTCAGGGATTCTTTGCCGATTGTAAGTTCAGGCTCCTGAATGGCTCTCCTTGTCCTCTCCCCTTTCCCGCCCAGTGCACCACTTCAGAAGAGGAGAAGCAGTTATATTCCTACTCTGTAATTCCTTATTTTGCCTCTTTCCCCACTAATTCATTCTGAACTCCAGACACACTGATTTCCCTTTGCTTCAAACTGGTTTTACCTAATTATTAACCCAGCAGGAAGAATTAACTTGTAACTCCAGCGTTGTTTTTGTGTCTCTTGAGACATCTCAGCATGACTGAGCACCATAAAATCTGAGTTGTGATTTCTGGACCTGGAGTGTAGTTGTAGAGAAGGAAACTTGAGGGGTGGCTTGTAACATAAGGAAATCATTTTGATGGGAGTAAATGTCTGCAAGTGAACATTCGCTAATGAGGTTGAGAGTTTATTTATAGCAAATAATCACCGTTATTATTCTTTATGTGCTATGCATCCCCCCAGCATTGGGTTGTATACAACATGCCAAGATTTTTGCTGAATGTTTCCTCTTTAAGTCATATGGACAAGACAATTTAAACATGCGAAAGATAATCCAATTAGAGAAGTGGGGAGTTTTCTTGATCTTTTATGTCATCAAGTTAAGAAATTAAGACAAACAATTCATGTGTACATATCTGAAATAATAAATCTATGATCAGCATAGGCAAAAAGGGGTGGAAGTAGAATCTATTGAGAGAGAGGAATTTTGTGTGGAAGAGAATAATAAATAAAGTTATATGCTATTTGCTATGGCTTTTTAACATTAGCTGTCATATGAAGCTGTTACTTGATGTCAGGAAAATCTATCCTGCTGCCTATTTGTATAAATAAAGTTTTATTGGGGCTGGGCACGGTGGTTCATGACTGTAATCCCAGCACTTTGGGAAGCTGAGGCAGTAGGATCGCTTGAGTTCAGAAATTTGAGACCACCTGAGTAACACAGTGAGAGTCCATCTTTACAAAAAATTCAAAAAAACTTATTTGGGTATGCATACCTGTGGTCCCAGCTATTAGGAGGCCAAGGTGGGAAGAAGAACACTTGAGCCCAGGAGGTCAAAGCTGTAGTGAGCTGTGATTGTGCCACTGCACTCCAGGCTGGGCAACAGAACAAGACCCTGTGTCAAAAGGAAAAAGTTTTACTGGAACAGAGTCACATTCATTTGTTCAGGTATCATCTATGCCTGGCTTCACATTATAATGGCAGAATGAAGTAGTTGCTACTACTTTACTATTTAACCTATCTGGAGCACAGATAGGTTAAATAACTCACCCAAGCTCACACAGTTAGGAAGTGGTTGACTCAAGATTCAAACTTAAGCAGTCTGACTCTATAGCCTGCCCTCTTCACCATTGTACCATACTGCCTCTTTTACTATATAAGACATAAATCTAGTTGCCTTGTAGGTAGAAAACAACTTGAACTTACCACTCCATTGTTTCTCTCACCAGCCTGGCTCAGACTGTGTCTGAACAGGACAGCAATTTAGGTGAGCTAGAGGCTACATTGGGGAAGTGACTGAAAGTACCATCAACAGTAAAACTGTCTGCTGTGGTCTGAATGTTTGTGTCCCCTCTCAAATTCATATATTGAAATCCTAGTGGCCGGGCGTGGTGGCTCAAGCCTGTAATCCCAGCACTTTGGGAGGCCGAGACGGGCGGATCACGAGGTCAGGAGATCGAGACCATCCTGGCTAATACGGTGAAGCCCCATCTCTGACAGAAAATACAAAAAACTAGCCAGGCGACGAGGCGGGCGCCTGTAGTCCCAGCTACTCGGGAGGCTGAGGCAGGAGAATGGCGTGAACCCGGGAGGCGGAGCTTGCAGTGACCTGAGATCCGGCCACTGCACTCCAGCCTGGGCGGCAGAACAAGACTCCGTCTCAAAAAAAAAGAAATCCTAACCCTTAATGGGATGGTGCTTGGAAATAGGACCTTGGGGAGGCAATCAGGTAATAAGGATGGAGTGCTCATTATTATTAGTGCCCTTATAAAAAGACATGAGGAAGTTTGCTTTCTCTCTCTTAATCATGTGAAGATATAACAAGAAGATGACTGTCTGCAAACCAGGAATAAACCCCTCACCAGACACCAGATCTGCTGCTAGCACCTTGACCTTGGAATTCCCAACCTCCAGAACTGTGAGAAGTAAATGTCCATTGTTCATGCCATTCTATGTATTCTGTCAGCCTGAACTGACTAAGACAACACCTGTTTTCTACCATTGGGTCAAGATATGCCAGACTGAACTCTGCCTAGGCAGACATTGGTGTTTTCTTTTTAAAAGTTTACTTCCAGACTGGCAGTGCAATTGACACATGGTAGGAATTCAAAGATTGTCATTATGGAGTCCCTGCCCAGTTTCTGTTAGCTTTCCTTCCTGATATTAGCACCTTGAATTTCCACTGAGAGAGCACCTTTCCACCATAGTCATTTATGTAGACTGACTGGGGTTGACCTCACCCTAACTCCAGTGGTGGGTCCTGATTAGCCCATCAAAGTGTCCTGTCCTTCTTTCTATCATGATGGTGTAGCGATGGGAACATGATTTAAGCTGATCCAACTAGAGTAAAGCTCACCACCTGCCATGGAAATGCAGGGACATAAATGCTCTCTTCCCCACGGAAGGTGGTAATAAGAGGATTTGTAGCATGGAACTGTCTTCTCTGTGCGAGGAGAACTTGTGGTTGCTAGGGAGCTGCTATGTAAGGCTTGAAGTTGGAGCTACCCCAGATTTTTACCTGGGGCCTGAAACCAGACTTATTCCTTGAACTATTTATTTACAAAAGTTTGTTGTTGTTGTTGTTGTTCAAGCGGATTTGGGTTTTGGATTTTCTGTTGCTGCCAGATTTCTAATTGATAGAGGCAGCAATCTAGTACAGCACAAAGAAGATAGGACTAGAGTGAGGGAATCTGTGTTTAAGACCTGGCTTTCCAATGAACTAGTATTGTGTTCCTGCATATGGTAGCTGATTTATGATTCCTGTTTCCCCACTTGAAAAAGGATAGCCCCATCTTCCTCATAGGACTGTTGTGAGAAGGAAGATACATCATTTATACCTTCAGAAATGTGTTTGAGGGTAGAGACAGTATCCCCAACAGGGTTGAAATCTTGCAGACAGAAGTTAGCTCTACTTTGTCCATTGAGATACAGCAAAGCCCTCCAGGGCTCAGTCTTGCTTCCCTGGCAATTGCACAATGGTTGGATGATGCCATTTATGTATCTGGTTTGATAGACATCTCACTTTATTAGTTTTCAAGAGGAAGGATTCTTTCATTAGTCTCCCCTAGATTTTCTACTTTGAGTCAGGAATGGAGGACAGAGTGGCTGGATGAATAATGAGAATGCTATGTTGACTCAGGTGGAAATGATCAGGTAGGGGCTAGATGGCTACGCATTAGGGATGCAGAGAGGGCACACCTGCACCTGCACCAGACTTGTGTGTGTTCCATATTTCTTTCTAGGTAGAAATTTTTAAAGTAATTGGCATGTTGTACCATTAGAATAGCAAGCAGACAACCAGGCTTTCAGTCCAGGTACCATTTCTCACTGTACAAGGCCGTGCTGGTAACTAAATGGTTTAAACTTCCTGAGGCCTCAGGTTTTCTCATCTGTCAAATGGGCATCTAGTATGTATGCTGCCAACCTTACATTGCTGGTATGGGAATAAAATGTGAAAATGTCAGTGAAAATATTCTGGATTTGCAGAAAGCCCAAGTAAGACAGTATGCAAAAATTCAGAAGCTGCACATCTTTTTAGATTTGGTTCTTACTTACAGAAACCCTTCCCAAAGGGAATTCTCGCTCTATGAATTACACTTTCCAATAGCATATCTCACAGGGCATGATAACTTCTAAACCACTGATGATTTTCAGGACTCAGTGTGTACATGCAGCTACTACTCTCTAGAGAAGGCCTGTGGATCATCTTCATTGTCATCATCATCTGCGTATCTGCATCCTCATCACTGCATCATCACCAGCACCATTTATTAAACACAAGGTATATCAGGCATTATGGTTGGTGCTTTACATATATTCTCTAATTTAAACCTTGCGATATCCCTTTAAGATAATTATCTACTTTTTATGTATGAGAAAATCAAGGTTCAGAGAGATTGAGTTTCCTAAGGTCACATAGTTAGTTGAGAGCTGTGCTGTAACCCAAACCCTTGCTCTTTTCACTGCAGCATATTGCCTCTACCAAAGGGAGCTTTGGAATTAGACCTGGAAGTTCTTATCTCATTCCATTGCTTCAGCAATTCAACACAAAGGCTCTGGTCCAACCCTTTTCCTTTTGTGTCTCAGTAGGTAATATTTCATCCTTCTCCCCTCTGATCCCACCCTCATTGCCAGATTCTGGAACCGTCTGCATGTTTCTGGTCTATAGTTCAGCTTCTCTCCCCAGGCGTTTGAGAAAGGCATTCTCCACAAAAAAGGAAAACACATTTTATTAAAGCAAACATGCAGTCCTCAGCAGTTTTACTTATCTTATTTATACACTGCAGTGCAGCTTTCTATGACCTAGTGATTATCATTTCCCAGAGCTATCATCATTTTAAAGCTACCTGTTCATCCTGCTTCAGCAGATGGTACTACGCTAGGAGTATTGTAAGAGCATTAAAGAAAGGAAAACAAACAAACAAAGGAAAGATCTGTGGTTGGGTCAGCCAGAGGAAGAACTCACTTGCATTGTCTCCCAACACTGTTCTGCTTCAGCTGGGGCTGTGACGTGTGACGTGACTCCTAGAGGCCTACCCACTGGGGAAATTTATTTAGTCAGGGGTTTTCTTTTTCCCTTCTTTCTCCCTGTCAGTTGGTGGCATATCTTCCCAATTAAATCTCCTGGTCAAATTGAAGTCATTTGTCCCTTTACTCACTCATCTGACAAAAGACTTTTTGAGCACCTACCCTGTGTAAGGTACTGTTCTAGGTTTAAGTTTTGATTGGCACAAATAATTCTATGTCCTTGGACAAATCCTTTCCTTTTCCAGACCTCCCTTTTTCCTTCTATATGATGAGGGGGGCTGGCTCAAGTTGCTAAATCTCATCCCAGAAACAGAGGGATTGGAACTGGTAAAACCATTTTACAGATAGAAAATTCTAAGATTCCAAACAAGCCAAGCTTGTTAACAATGGACAGCATCCAAGGAGAACTCCCCAAAGGATCAAAGGATTACAATTCAAGTAGGTGGGCTGCCCAGGCCAAGTGAGGACCAAGCTGTCCTTCTTCTCTGTTTCAAATTCCCTGAAATTCTTAATACTCTAGAGCAGTGTTTCTCAACGTTTTTTTCATTATCTCCCTCATAAACAGCCTTTTAAGACCTTTTTTTTGCTAATGTCTTAAATTTTTTTGCTTAATGTCTTAAATTTCACAGGGAGGGCCCCTGTGAAATTTTAATCCCACAGAAATACTGGATACCTCTTTCTGTACGATGACCTTTGGGAAGCAGGGAGCAAACCATGGTAATAGCTAAGGTTTTTGGCCTTCAAGAACCAAATTTCATCTCCTTGGTAGTTATACTGGCCCCTACTGAGAATGCATGCCCTACAGCAATGATTTTCAAACTCGTCTTTTAGTCGATGCAAATTCTATGCAAAATTCAACATATGAAATGTTGAATGTTGTAAAAGCAGTATTTTACACAGCCAATGAGGAAACAAGTTAATATCCTGGTAGTCTCCAAAAGGGATATTGAATACAGGACACTCGAATATACCTTTTTTCTCTTTCTTTCTCTCTCTCTCTCTCTCTCTCTCTCTCTCTCCCTCCCTCCCTCCCTCTCTCTCTCTCTCTTTCTCTTTCTTTTCTTTTCTTTTCTTTTCTTTTCTTTTCTTTTCTTTTCTTTTCTTTTCTTTTATTTTCTTTTCTTTCTTTTCTTTCGACAGAGTCCTGCTCTTCTTGACCAGGTTGGAGTGCAACGGCACAATCTTGGCTCACCGCAACCTCTGCCTCTCGAGTTCAAGTGATTCTCCTGACTCAGCTTTCTGAGTAGCTGGGATTATAGGCGCCCACCATCATGCTCAGCTAATTTTTTGTATTTTTTAGTAAAGACAGGGTTTCTCCATGTTGGTCAGGCTGGTCTAGAACTCCTGACTTTAGGTCATCCACCCACCTTAGCCTCCCAAAGTGCTGGGATTACAGGTGTGAGCCACCATGCCTGGCTGAATGTACCTTTAAAAAATTATAGTTTAAAGATATTTTAAAATGTATTTTGAGGAAAACAGTTTAAATGAAACATTGACAGAACCCCTAAAACACTGGCACAAAGTTTGAATACCATTGCTCTATAGTCTTCTGGAACATGGGATTTAGAATCAGATGGGATGGGTCTGAGTTTATTTGCTGTTACACCAACTACCAGCTATACCATCCTGGGCAAGTGTTAGAGTTTCAGTTTCATCGTCTGTAAAATGGGTATTTGAATGAGAATGTACTTCACAAGATATCTATGAGAACTGAAAGAGATAATCAACTGTGCCTGGCACATGGTAGACACTCAGTAGAATTTAGTTATCTCTCATGCCACTCTTTGTCTTTACATTTTCTTCCACTGTTATAGCAACTTGTGCTTGAACACACAGCAAACAATAGCTGCTGAGGAACTGTGGCCAAATAAAACAAGGAAGGACTCCAGTATCACTCTCAATGACTCTGTTTTCCCTTTCCTGGACATAGAATGGGGAAGGGTATTATTACGCTGCCTGAAATGATGTTAAACTGGCATGAGTCCTGACTTCTTTTCTTATGAAACTGGTGGATCCGGTTTTTAACTCTTTATATCCTGAGTAAGGTAAATCTTGTAAAAAAAAAAATCATATCTCATTAAATGGAGACCACCTAGTTTTATAGGGGAAACAGCAAATGTTGTTTTATAACAAACTTTCTTTAAAAAGTGTGCTCTATTTTGAGGATTTAGCAGTACATATATATTTTTTTTCTTTTGGACATATGAGTTGTCTATTTATGTACATTTATGGATTTGTTGTGTTTTGAGTGTAATAATATCCATTGAGTATCAATGACCATGTTCTCTTCAGATTTCTACTTGGGGTTGTTATCCATAAAGGTATGACTTGCTGGGATTTGACACCAAGATCATTAAGAGTGCTACCAGATATCAATGTTGTAAGGAGAGTTCAGGGCTGTAGTCTAATCCCATTTGAATTATTTCTGGCAGTTTTCCATGGTCATCTGTAGAAGAAGCTATGGGACGGGGGTCATGTAATGTGCATTCTTTCAGATCCATCAATATGAAAACCAGAAATGGTGATTCCAGTGACCCTAATCCCCACTGTAATAAGTTTTCAAGAAGAAAAAACTAGGGAGAAAATGAAAAAAAAAAAAAAGCACGACAGGTTCACTGCATTAACCTTAAAATTTCTGCTAGGGGAAAAATATAGTATTTCTTCTTTTGTATGTGTGTTGACTCCAATAGTTGATAAAACTGAAGTTCTACATCATAAATTCCCATTTGGACATGCAGTTCTGAGAACCTGCATCCAGCAGCCTTATCACTTTGAAGTAAAGTCACAATCACTAATGGAATCTGCTAGCTTTTCACACACTGAAATTAGCTTTGATTCTTCCCCCCAAACATATGTTTAAAAGCAACATGCACATACTGTACACTGACCCATCAAAGCAATCAATGCCTTGGGGGAGGCTTGTGGACTCACCTATTGGGGTTGAGGAAAAAAGTGTATTTCTTTCAGGAGGAGAAATAGGATTTCTGAGCTCTCTTCTGGCCCCAAAGAAGGGAGCATCTCCTTCTTCCTTCCCTATGAAAGAAGAGAATGTAAATGCCATTTTCCTTTGCGACTGTGAATAATAACATTTATGCTCTGAGATTGGTTTGCTTCTTTAATATGAAAAATGATATTCTGTTTGGATGAGACATTTCCTTGAATGCTTAGCATAAATTGAGCCCTTAAGCTTTTAACAAGAAATTCTGGGCTGTCTTGCCTGAAAACTCTGAGTAGATCTTGGAAACATTGCAGGTTTCTTGATTTGATGCAAAAAAACTAGCCTTTTTCATGAGATTACTAACAGCACCCTTTGTTTGATATTCAGGAAGAGCCATCCAAAACAATCCTTGTTTGTATATCATTTTTTCTCTATCTTGGTCGCATTCTCTCGCTCAGATTCTGTTGCTCACTTGGCTCTTTCTTTCTTTGTCTCTCTCCTTCTTCTTCCCTTCTTTCTTCCTCTTCCTCTCCACACTCCCTCTTCCTCTTACATCTTACATATACACTTCCTTTCCTTTTTATTTTTTAATCACACCCTTGAGTGACACAGACCCAGTTAAGGTATTACAGAGCTGAGAGATATGTATGCTGGAGAAGGAAATGCATTTTTCGTCACTCATAGTGACAATTAAAATGACAACAACAAGGCCAGACTCCTCCATCATTGTTTTTTTTTAAATGCTCTCAGCATCAACTTTGCAAGAATTATTCTGGCTGATGCATGAGTGGACTTAGTCATTTTTTACATTGTGTGATGCAGAGCTTCAATATCATTTCAGAGAATAAATTAGCCTCCATCTCATTTAAACCAGCATCCTAAAAATCCTTCTCAGCAACATGCTATTCTAGCCAAGGAAGGTGTATTTGTATAGATAAAAAATCTCTATGAATTTTGGCTGGGATGTTTGTAGAGATGTAAAATCTTTCTCTTTGTAGCATAAATGATGCATTAAATTCTGGTGTCAAGAGATCAAAGGCATTTTGGTGTATCACATTGGGGTTTCCTAAGAGGACTCAGTGGGTAAGCTGTAGCCACTCAGATTGGGACTCTAACATATACCTGGATCATTCTTCAGTTCTGGAGAATACACAAAGGATGGCAGAAGCACTTGGAACCCTTCCAAGGGAATGCAAATACAAATGGCTAGTTGTTTCACAGTGTGTTTTGCATTTCTGTACTGGCAGGATGTATTTCCATGCTAGACAGAAATTTGGTTGAGCCTCTTTGAGACAGACTGTCCCTGCCTATGACTTGGGTACCCTGTTCTGCTGCTTCTCGTTTTGATGCCTAGAACGGATAGTCTGCTGACAGACTAAATGGGGTCCAAAGAAGACCTGTATTCATGTCTGCAGCTGCCGGAGACCTCAAAGTATTTTATTGTTTGAATGGTTTTTTAGAAGGGGAATGAGTTGGAGAGATGACTGCCAGGCAGAGGCTGATGCCACTGAAATCTCACTTGGAGAGGCTGAAGTCTGATTTTCTTATAAGATGTAACCTTCTGAAATGTGTGTGTGTGTGTGTGTGTGTGTGTGTGTGTGTGTGTGAGACCCAGGGGCCTATTTCAGAAGGTTACATGTTATGTGTGTGTGTGTGTGTGTGTGTGTATATATATATATATGTTATATGTATATATACACATATACACATACCTATATACATACATATATACAGAAGGTTATATGTATATATATGTATATGTGTGTGTGTGTGTGTGTGTGTATCTGCCCTCCTGGTTGGTCTTCTTTTATACTCATCTCTGCTCTGGCACTTGTATGACATTGCAGACATTGGTTCGTCTCTCTCTCTACCAGGTGTGTGCTCTCTGAGGGCCAGGACTATGTCTTACTCATATCTGTGCCCCAGTATCTAGCACAGTGCCTGGCACATTTTAGGTGCTTAGTTAATACTGAATAAAATTTCACAGACCAATTTACAAAAAAAGAAGTATGATTTTGTATACTTGTGTCATGCCTTCCCCAGTCTTAGTTCAGGTGCATGCTTGGAGAAAATTTAGAAACCATGGCATAGAGAAGAGTTATAAATCATTTAAATAAAGTCAAAGGATGTTGAACAACCCTGAGAACTCATCAATCCTAATTTAATAGGAGTGAGAGATGTTTCACATTTCAGATTCTGGCTTTCTGGTGTTTGAGGGTAATGCCGTGTTGACCAATTGTTCATGCCCAACACTTTTCTTCTTCCTTTTTCATCTGTGAATGGAAGTCTCATTGATGTTGGGAGATGTTCATGGATATTGAAAGCATTTCACTTTGTTGTCTAAAGAAGGCTTTGTCCTAAAGGCATGAGATTATTCTTTCACATGAGGTGGAAAGGAAAATAAGAAAGCCTCCTTCTGTCCTTGGGTTCACATTGTAGGAACTCTTTCTTGCAGCAATAAAAGCCTTTGGAAGAGACCTTTCATTATAAGGGTTTCATGTTAAGTACTGCACATGGGGACAGAAGCTAAATTCCAATTTACTCAGCTGTATTTCCCAAGATTTGTTCCCTTGCAGCATAGGAGCTCTGTGCAAGCTCCATCAGGCCACTGCAGACCAAGTCAGAGGATTTGAATATTAATGCCTTTCAGGTTTCCTTTTAGAGGAAGCCCTCTTAGTCACAATAGTGAGACCCTGCCTGCAAGTCTATGACTGAACGCAAGAATAAAGAGTTCAGAGTATATCAGTAAAAGGAAGAATCTGGAAAATGAACACAAATCATGTCCAACAATCCAACTTGTCTCACCTTTTATAAGGATATAGAGAACGCTGTTTAGAGGAAGAGAGATGCTCACTGCTTAATGAAGGCTTGTCATTTAGGAGCCAAAATAAAACCAGTTTCCCATGTAGTCAGATACATTCTTGATGAGATTCCGAGTCTCACAAAAGAATTTGCAGATTCTTTCCACTCACATCAAGTATCTAAATGTTGATCTGGAGAAACAAAGACATGGAAAAAGAAAAATGAGTTTGTTGTCAAATTGAAATACCACATTTTTGTATTGCTGGCTGATGTCTCTGTAATTCTCATCTGCCATTCCTTCATCATATGTAAGTGTATGTGTGTAATTTTTCCCTCCAAACCTGCAAAACATTGCAAAACTAGATTTAAATATTTCAGGCGGTCTGCACCCAGCATTTGCATTCCTCTGACTCATTCAGAGAAAAGACATCTGAGCAGAAATACAGCAGATAAAAGAGAAACCATTAATCCAAGGAAGATTACTGGCACAGAATCTTTATCTTGTATCCTTCCTGAAATGAGACAAAGATCTCACTATGTACATCCCTCTGGCTTAGCTTCAGATAGTAAGCAATATAGAAGTATAGACGTGGTCCTTTTTAAAGGCACACTGCTGTATTTGTCTGAATTCTGAAGCATCATCTTTCTGTTAGATTCTTGCTTTCTTGAATGTCTTGCCTTCTTTCTCAGCATCTTCTGCCCTGGCTTTCATTCCATATAGTGTCACTTTCTAACTGGGATCCCTGCCTTCCCCAGGATGTTAGGGTTGACTTTTAAAAGCCTATTACGTAACATCCAGGGTAGTACTAAGTGCTTGAGCTATGAGGCACTACAGCCAGAGCCTTAACTTAGTTCACTTACTGTAGGAATCTAGGTATAACTTTACTTTCTTTATCTGTTAAATGGACAAATACCGGACCCTTGTGCCATACTTTTGACAGAGAAATGTTGGGTTCATTTGAGAAAGCTTTGGGAGTAGAAGTGATGTAAAAATGCAAGCTATAATATTTTAAGTATAATATTAAAAACAAGTTGAATACAAAATTAAATAACTTTTAAGCGTATCAGCCCAATTTACTAAGAGCATTGAAATCAGTGTTTCTTAGGAAAGACTTCTACTGCCTTCTTAGTTAAAGCCAAATACAGTAATCATTGCCATTGCCATTTGGAGCATCTACTGCACTGTGCTGGGCATTATTCAGAAATCACCTCATTTAATTCCTACAACAACCCTGCAAAATAAATGTTATCTATTAACATTTCTATTTTGCAGATGAAGAAATGGAAGTTTCAAGAGGGTAAGAAATTTGTCCAAATGTTCATAACTAATGGGTATCTGGATTTGAACTAAGGTGAGTCTAGGCTCTAAATTATTTCCAATATTTTATTCTGCTACTACAGTTTATAAGAGTCCAATCAGGTTAATACTCAACTTTGATGTTTCTTCGTTTATATATTTCCATGCCAGATGGATGAGAATATGTGCAGTTACAAATGTATTACACACAAGGTGGTTTAATAAGCAGTTTCCAAGTTTAACAGCCCTCACTGTCATTTCCTGATGAATCACCCTAGTCCATAGATCAAGCTTAATGCCTCTCAGTCTTACTGACAACCAGGAGCACTGGGCCTCACTGTATAAACAGAGTGATGTCCTTATCCTGAGTGTCCCATGATGAAGGGGACGTTAAGTCTGAATCTCTCATAGAGAAGTGACGCTAGTCTGAGATATCTCTGGGCACTGCAGTTCTCTCCATCTTCATCTATCAGAAAGGTGTTATCAAACAAGATGTGTTAAAACCTTCAGATACTCCGTGGCTTCTACAATGGAAGAGATGATTATGATAATGATGATGATCATAGAGAAGGGGTTAGCAAAGTGAGGAGCTAGAGAATAAATATTTCAACATTTGCAGGCCACATGGTCTCTGTCATTAGCTACTGAACTTTGTCATTGTATTGTAAAAGCAGCTATAGACAATATATAAATGAATAAGTATGGCTGTGTTCCAATAAAGCCTTAGTTACAAACACAGGAAGAATGCTAGATTTGGACCGCAGGTATAATTTGTTGACTTCTGACTTAAAGGAATTTGGGCCAATTATTTTGAGCAGGAATGATAGGAGTTATTCATTCCACTTTTATTTTAGTGGACTTCCTCAACCTAAGGTAAAGAGAGAATGAACAGTACACAGTATTCCCCTCTGGTCATTGTTCCTTTCTAAGATTACTAAAAAATATAGGTCAGGATGATGACGATGACGACAATAATGATGGTGATTATAAAATAATGATGCTATTCACAACCATCTGAAATTGATGTAAGCAATTCTTTCTATCTCAAGCCATAATTGGAAGCCATACTCTTCTCTGACCCCTATTCCTGCTGAGCTGCCAATGGTCATTGGCCATTTTAAAAATAATTTATCTCCATGTTGCAATGATAGCAAAACCTACTGTATCCAATTAAATCTCCACTTACGGCAGCCTAGGGAGTGTGATCACTTTCTGTAGATAGATTCATGTCCCTGTGACCTTATCTTCCTATACTTTGCATTTAGCTATGACATTAAATTGCAGGAAATGATACAGTTTTGAATCATTCCATTCAAAAGGCAGAAGCCAAAAGTTCTCCTGTGAGTGACAAACACATGGACTGCTTTTTAGATGGGAAACATCGGTACTTTAAGTGGGCTCTGTAAACTGGGCCAGAGGTTCAAACATCTCCAAGCCTGGTGGGGTTTGTGCTTTCAGATTCGCTCCAGCTAGATTTTATTTCCAACAAAGGCTCTTATTCAGATAAAGGGAGTTTGCCTTTCTTGTTTCCTAGGAGACATTTTTTTTTTTTTTTTTTTTATAGTTCCCTGGAAAAGATTCTTCTTGAGGCATTCTCAATCTAACTTCCTCTTCTGGTTAGGAAACTGAAGAACATTAAAACTTGAGGTTATGGAGAGTTATGCCAACTGGGACTAAGCTGTGATTATTTTGTTGATTTAAACTGACAGAAAGGTGAAGTCAGAATAAAATCTTGTTTCTCCTGTAATTTAGAGGCTAGGAACCATGATGGCTTTTTCCCCCCTAATAATGTTCAAATTATCCATTCGGAGTGATTTGATTTCAGTTTGAAGCTGGAGATCGCAGTAATAATCTTTCGCAGTATGAAGCACTTATTTACGAAGTGGTCTTTGCCATTTTTAATTGCACTTTCCCCTCATGCCCTTATTAATTATCTCTCTAGTTCCTCTTAGGTCTTGTCACGATGCCAAGTATTGAAATAGAAAAGGTTTATTTATTTCCAAAGACATGCAAAATAGGACAGATTTTACATCTTGCTGTTTTGACTCTTAAAAGATCATACTTGCAGTGGGCAAAAAGGTGCTCCATATAAATTGGGACCCCCCTGGATTTTCTGCTGGTAATGCACCCTTGGGACTGTTGCTTGCCTGGGGCATCCTTGGAAACCTCAAAAAGCGTTGTATTTTATGAATCTAGTGAAACTAGAGTTTGCAATTAAAATGTTTCTTTGCTCAATAATGGTCAACAACTCCCAAATGCTCCTGGGATTAAATATTATTTCCTCTCATATGACCACAGCTTTGTTTTCTTCTACTTTGCTTAGTCAAACAAGTCTCTTCAGTGTGCCCAAACTATTCTTAACACTTTTCTGCCTCTGCATTCATGTCATTTCCTCCATTTGGGATGTCTTTGTTCGTGTCTTTGTTTTAGTCTGTTGAACTCTTACACATAATCCTTCAAATATCATCAAATTTTCAATTTTTTGTAGAGTCCTTTATCAACCCTCCTTTGCCTCTGCAGAGTACTTGAATTATACTTCTTTTGTCCTACCTGATATTATATATAACCGTTAGTATTCTTGTCTTAACTGTCCCAGCTTGATTGTAAACTCTTAGGACAAAAAGGTATTGACTTATTTTATATTCCCCCAGAACCTTGAATGTGTGTGTGTGTGTGTGTGTGTGTGTGTGTGTGTGTGTGTGTGTGTAGTGGGTTTCCTATTCAGGTTTGATGAACTCAACTACAACAAAATATTCTAGTTCAATTCTTGAGGATCTATTCTAGAGAAGGTTGGTAATAAAAGAGCTCTTTTGAAAGGACAGATCTGATTGTACTACCTGGGCTTTGAACACTCCAGAGAATTAGGTGAGGTCTAAAACAAACTGGATCCTAAAACTTATTGTAAGCATCAACACCATAGTTAGATTCTATTCCTCAGCTCAAGGTGACAGGGGCATGAGAAAATGAGATAATTATTGATAATAAAACAAAAGAATCTCTGTGGCTGAAAGTATGAGCTGAATATATACGAAGAGCTTATTTTCCATCTATAAATTATAGAAAGAACATTGAAGTTATATCTGTATCTTCTTGAGTTTGACTACAACCTTCTTGTACAAAAATATTATTTGTTATGAGAGTTAGAGATGAGTGTTACCCAGAGAGGCAGCTTTTATGTTTTGCTCTTTAAGAGTCTTTCCAATTCTCAAACTTACCCTTCTCTAACTTGTAGGGCAGTTGAATGTCTTCTAACTGAATGATCTCAGCAGGACGTCCTGAGCTTCTAAGGAGGTTAGCATTCCAGCAAACATTTGGCTTAGAGAATTCCTAAAAAAAATGTACTCTGAAGGCAGTTAAAATTTAAGGAGCCAATAGAAACTGTGTGTGTGTGTGTGTGTGTGTGTGTGTGTGTGTATTTCAGCCTCTGGAATGTGACAGCTACTATTCTCTCTAGTAATTTGTTTTTCTCTCTCACACTGATTACATACTCAGATTTGAAATGTAATAGAGTGCATATTATGTTATTCTCAGAATATTTGAAAGGAAACCAAACATTCCTTCCTTCATGAGTCAGTTTTCCTAGTTGTGGTGTAAAAAAAAAAGTGACCTCTCAGAGAAGCCGATGAAATGACAGATTACTTTTTAAAAATGGACTTACATTTTCTGCAATATTCTAAATCTGAATCGCCCGCTGAGTAGCTTTCCCTTTTGTGTATATATTTTAAAGTGCCAGTCATGGTTGAATGTTAATAATCAATCTGGCCATTGATCTTCAAAGATACAGAATGTCTTTCTGAATGTGCTGACTGTTGTGTTTAATACAATTTTATTTTTGTTCTTGGTGAAGAGAGGAAGGAGAGGTCAGTCATATATTTGTAGGATTTGTATGTTTGTTCTTGACATTTGAACATTTTTGAATCTTTCCTCATCCATTTAATCTTTTATATATCAAATATTTAATCTGCGCCTTTACTATGTGCCAGGCTCTGTGCTAGGAGCTGGGAAGTGTCTGTGAAGCAAAAGCAAAGTCCTCGTAAGAGACAAATAAAGAACAATTTCCAAGGGGGAAAAAAGCTTCAGACAGTCCTCCGATAACTGCCCTTTCAGAGCCACTGTTGTCTGCTACTGGCCCCATACAAACCCTCTTCCCTCCTTTTATAACCCCACAGCCCCGGAGACCTTTGTGTGCCTTAGAGGTCAGCTCACAGATGTGGCCCTGGGACGCGCTCCTCTTTATCTATATTGTACTTACAAGAGATGGAGGCTCATGGGTCTTTTCTAATTTTTTCCTTTTTCTTTTTTTGATTAGCATCTGCACAAATGGCCTCAGTTCATTGCTTTAAACTAACTAATCCGGCTTGTTAAGACAGAGATTGTCATCCACAAGTTGTTATTGGCAGGCTTCTAAAGGAAGAGGGTCCCAGTCAAAGCAAGGCAGGCTTTGGAGAAAGGTTATATAATATAAAATGTTCTTCAGGCGCTGTATGAGAGGGAGACAATGCTGCCTCCCAGGGCCTGTTCTCAAGAGCTACTTTACAGGCTTACATAGTCCTGCCTATTCTACCTCATGAAAAGGGAGATCCAATCATTGCTTTCTGGAAACTATTCTCCTCATCTCTTTGGCTGTCATATGTATTTAACAGTAGTGCCCTCAAGGACAATGGGTGGGGGGTAGTAAGCATGCTAGGTGCTCCAGCCTACAGCCGGTAGTTTTTCATTTCACGTTGCTGGGTTTGCTAAGAATGGTCTTCTTTGTTTCCATTTTGAGTCATGGCTGAATTCTTATATGTTGTCTGATCTTCAAGCTGAAATACCCAAGGGACCAGGCAGCTGTGAATCAACCCTGTGCGTGTGTGTATGTGTGGGTGTGTGTGTGTGTGTGTGTTTTCTAGGAGGTACTATAGCAAAGAAGACAGTATACTTTTCCTTATTTCTTTAAATCGATAGGGATTTGGAGGAAAAGACTTTAATAAAATAGAATTGTGACTGATTATTTTCCCCATTCTGAGCACTGCTGTGAAATCAGAAGGTTATGAATAGCATGAGGAAAAAAAATAATAAAAAAAACCCTTTTCTAAGGCAGTCCTGTGGGTTTAAGCCCAAACCTTAGTTTTATAATAAAAGCTCAGTGTCTATATGCTAACCTCCACCTTATGAGATGGATCTCGTTTCTGATGGCGGAGTATAAAGAAATCTTCCACATGCTTTCACTTATTGGGAAGGTACACAGTTGCTTATCTGTTGTTTTTCTTCCACATAGTCTACATTGTGATTTGGAAATTTGACATCATGTATTTTTTTTTCCCCAGGCCAGATGTTTTATCCTGCTGTGTTAAGTCATCTTGACATGTTGCCATGAAATGGAAACAACTGCTCGTTTTAATATTGCTCCATATCTTTATTACAAGGTACGTCTCATGCATCTTAATTCCTCATATTTTCCCTCACTGTCATTCTCTGATCTTCTTCATCCCAACCCCCCCTTTACTCCTGAAGAAGGCATATTGTAATTGTATGACAGTCGTGTCCCAGTAGCTAAAGAGGTTCTAGATAGCATAATGAATATGCAGCGTATTATCTCCCAGGATGTGTGCCTGTGTCTTTAATCACAGCTGGAATGCAAAATCGAGCTCCACCTTTCAACTCTATCTCCATCATGCTGAGAGAGTGAGAGAGAGCGAGACGGAGACTGCTAGACAGCTCGAAAGAGATTGCAGCTCAGATGTCCTGAAAAACAGCAAATCCCTCAGACCTGGCAGATTCCGTTACCATGAGAACTGCAGATATTTCCATTGTGATGGTTTGCTCCAACAGCCATCTGTTACACCCATTTGATTAGGAAGTACAGTTCAGCTTGCATGGGATTTTCATCACACCTTATCCCAGGGCAGTATATAGAGGCGCTTGCTTTTTTATATGCTAAACTCCAAGGCTTCAAAGTACTGTAATTTACCGAGGCGGAGGGCATTTAATGAAATGGTATGAGAAGGTCACTAAAGACCGAAGTACCGAGAAGAAATACACACAGGAGATGTAAGAGAGGATTAGACTCCACAGCTGAAATGCAACCAACTCAGAAAATTAACCATGTTTAGCCAACCCTTCCCTTGATAGAGAAAAGTAAAATGATGGCCTGGGATCTGAGATCTTGCATCCCAAAGGGTGGAAGATGTTTTTGTGTGGTCATGGCATGAGTATCACTGGAGCAGTAATTCTTTCTCAGGACTCAAGGACAGTCAAAATAAAGGGAGAGAGGGGTAGTGCTTCAAACACATCTCATCAGTGGAGATGAATCCACTGTATAAAGATTACATTAGCTCTAAAAATTTTATGATGCCATCTAACTTTTCCATAGACACAAAACGACCTTAAAAGTTCCTTGAAGCAGCGCTGTAATTTACAGATTTAAACCAGTTATTTGGACTAGTTGCCCCTCTGTGTATTTTTGTGGGGGAGGAAATGCTGATGGTACATCATATAGACATAAAAATAGGAATTTCCTTCAATTAAGATTCTCCGAATACCCTTCCCTGGTGGTAGGCATTCTATGTCCAGACTTCCAAGAGGACCAGCGTGGTCTAGGAGGAGCTACCTAGAGTGTCTTAAATTGACTGGAGCTCCTGTAAACCTGGGAAGCTAATTAAATGCTTACACACCAACATGAATTTGTGATTGCTGCACAGGGGCCCTTGATGTGGCCTCCCTTTGTTTTCCAGACTACATTTTCTAGGATGGACTCTGATAGTATATAAATCAGGTTGCGTGAAAGCAGCCAAATTTTCCAAACTTGCTAAGTTCGCAAGTCTCATTATATCACATTTTGTCTGTTGGTTTGGTTTCTGGGTGACTGTTTCTGAACAAGGGAAATGCTCTCCCTATCTGATTGCACTGAGGGCTAAAGCACTTTTCATCTACTCTCCTTCCTGGCCTGGTGTCAGATTGCCATCCAGGTAGGCTGGGATGTCAGAAGAAACCAGAAAACTCATTCCCTGCTTTAATGCCAAAGATGTTTTTGTGGTGTGAAAGAAAAAGTTCTTCGTGGCGCTTGATCAAGATGGTAAGGCAGACATTATTCAAGTGGGGCTATGGTGATGGATATAGGGTCCACTGGAACAGGGTCTTGCAGTAGGGGAGAGAGATTGGGCTGGACTCCGACTCCAACAAAGAGGAGTGGGGATTTATAACCAAGGAGCAGGGTGGGGGTTGGTAGATGGAAAATTGCTAAAAGGAAAACATGAGGGATTAAGGGGATTCTTGCTAGACTGACTCAATAGAATTCTTGCTGAAGGCAGACCAGTGTGATGAGATGTAGGGGGTGGTCAGAAACAAAGGGTAGGGATTTTCAGTGACCGACTTAGCAGGATTCCTTCTCAAACTAGATTCTAAAGGAGAGAGAGGGAAGTCCACTGTTGCCCTAGTCAGAAAGGATTCAGAGGAGCCTGACTCAAGTTTGGTCACAAAAGAGAGCCTTTGTCACTGACCAGATAAAATCAGTAAGGAGGATCATGGAGATTAAAAATCAGAAGAAGATGTTGCTCCTTTTTTTTTGTTGAAACATAGTGGATTCTTTTATTCTGCAGTGGAAAGACTCAGACTTCACAGATGAGGACCTGTGTTTTCCTTGAATGAGGAACCAACTAGTTTAGCCAGCAACTGAAGGCATAAATGAGTCTCCGTCCCTCCTTTGCAAGTCGGAAGTTAGGAGGCTCTGCTCCTCCATCCTAGCAGCAATTGCCTAGCACTGCAGATCCTCCAGTGGTGTTGACTTTCTGTCTGTCCTACACCCTGGAGATTGCCATTTCTCAAAGGTTTTGAGGCAGGGCTCTGGTTTTATGAACACAGCGCCTATCTTTGAAAGGCAGCAGATGCAATGAGGGCCTGAATCGAAACAATAAATACCATTCAGGTTTCCTGCTCCGAACTTCTTATATAGTGGTTCCTTTGTTAGAGCAAACATGGACTAAAATGCCTTCTCCCTTCCTCCCTGCTCCCTTCAGCTCCTCTCCACAGCTAGGATCTCAGCCACCTTTGGAAAGCAAAGGTTAAGTACCCGAGGCAAAAACTGTTGAAACACAAAGGACAGGAAAGCCAAAGTATCCCTTACTTGCCAGAAAGAGAGTGAGTAGGGCAGAGAGTTTTTGGGGAGGGGGATGAATTTTAGTTGAAGCTGGAAGAGAAACAGACCTTGGAGGGGAGTGCTAGCTAGAAATATTCTCCTCCGAGCTGGGATGTTAACAGTGGCACCTTCTGACTTAATGTGGCATCTTTCTTCATCGTTATCAATCTCATGAGAGCTTTCCTGCCATCTGCACCATTCCTGCTTCAGGCTCCCATATGAAAGTCCAATCTGGCAGCATAAATACTGGCTAATGAAGAGAAGATGTCTGACTGCCTGGGAGAGAAGCGATCCTGTGTCATTGATGGAGCAGAATTCATTCATTTAAAACAAAATCTGCATTTACACAGTCATTCAAGAAGAATTCTCTCCCCTTCTCTCTCTCCTTTTCCCCCTCCCTATACTCTCTCATCCTCCTTTTTTATTTTCTTCCTGTGTCATTCTACATGAATGGAGTTCATGCAAAAGTCAGCATAAAAATGGTCTTTGCCCAGAACGTTATACCTTGGAGATTAAAAATAGGAATGCGATGTGGACTTGCCGACATGTGGTGGGCTATTTTTTTCCCCTTCAGTGGGAAAGCTATAACTACATAGATTAGCAAAACTTGTGCAAGAATGGATGTAAAACAGATTTATCTCTGTGTCAGCTTTATCTGATCCGTTTGGTCTTGCAGAGTTTGGATGGCTTCCTTTGTTACAATAACCAGCTTTCAAACATCTATATCCTCAGGGTATTAAATGTCAGCCTCCCATGTACCAGTCAAGGATAGAGGGTTGACAGTCTGTGGGCTGGAGGAGTACTCTTTGTGTCCACATGAGAGGAGTCGCTCCTGCACCAAGGCTGGCTCCTGGTATGACCTAGAGGAACTTCGGCAACCTCCCTGCATCACAGCATCACAGTGGAGGGCTGCCGAAGCTTGCAGTGGCCATTAATATCCTTTTACAAAGAATTCAAAAAGATTTCCTGTCACTGACAAGGACAGATTTGTTAGAGGTCTCTCAAGGAAATGGACAATAACTAATTAATTGAACACTCCATGACTTTCTGTACTGTCGTTTTTCATTTATCTGTTCTAGTTTCTCATTATGCAGGTCTAGCTCTTCTTTTTCTTTCCTTCCTTTATCTACCTCTTTCATTATTTCTGTCACCCTCTCTTTTCCCTCTTATCTCATTTTCTCCCAGATCTCTTCTGTTTCTTTTTTATATAATCTATTCTTTTAAAAAATCCCTAGTAGGGTACACATAGGCAAAGATTTTATCCAGGAATATGGGTACATTGTCTCTGAGTCTGATAACTGTCATCTTTTAGGGTTGGAAGAGGCCTCAGAAGTTTCCTCTTTGTACTGGATAGATATGTAATCTTCAACATCCTTGACAAGGTATTGCAAAGGTTTTGTTAAAAAAATCCTACCGTGCCTAAGTGGTGCATTACTATTATTATTATTATTATTATTATTATTATTATTATTATTATTATTATGACTATCCAGGAATGATAAACTATGTATGCTGTAGAAAATAAGCAGCCATGTTGTCTAAATTTACAGAAAAATTATTGAGTACCTGTCTAATTAAATGGCATTTCATCAGACCCTGCAAGCAGTTCTGTGGATCTTGAATGCTAAATGTAGATATTGCCTTATCCTCATAACTGTGCTGCCTAGCTCACTGGGTTGGAGCAAGGTGCCAGTGAACTCAAGGTCTCCTGCTCCTCTGTCACTTCTGCACACAGAGAATTGAAATTCCTTAGTATGTACTACCTCTGTTCTCATGCCTGTCTATATGAAGAAACACAGGGCATGGAGTGAGGTTGTTGGAGAGAGAGTTTTAGATAAAAGCAGACAGACCTGGGATTCAATCCTGGCTCTACCACTTTCTTTGTGTATGTGTCGTTTAGCAATCAGTGGACCCCTTCGTGCCTCAATTTTGTCATCAGAAAAGTAGGGATATGAGTATCTCAACTCACAGTAAACTCATGGTGTGAATCAAATGAAGTAAGTCTTGAAGTGTTAGAAACTGAATGCTGACTCTAGAGTGACCAACTGTCCTAGTTTGCTTGAGAGTGACAAGCTGCTAGAAACACAAGACTTTAAGTGCTAAAACCAGGACAGTCCTGGGAAAATTGGGGTGGTCAGTCATCTTACTCAGGGCAACTTATCCCTTTTGGAGGACCCAGACACAGCTTAAACAAGTACCCCAGGGGGTGATAGAACTTTCTCTGTGGTTGAAGAAGGTTTTGTTTTCTTCTGTGGACTAGTTGCCTGCTCTATTGTGGATTTATGTATGGATTCTTTTTCTTTTTGATTTCCAACTTTTATTTTAAGTTCAGGGGTACCTGTGCAGGATGTGCACATTTGTTACATAGGTAAACATGTACTATGGTGCTATGGTGGTTTGCTGCACAGATCATCCCATCACCTAGATATTAAGACCAGCATCCATTAGCTATTCTTCCTGATGCCCTCCCTCCTCTTGCCCCCAGCCCTCTGACAGACCCCAGTGTGTTGTTCCCTGTCAAGCATCCATGTGTTGTCATCATTCAGCTCCCACTTGTAAGTAAGAACCTGTGGTATTTAGTTTTCTGTTAACTGCATTAGTTTGCTGACAATAATAACTTCTGACTTTATTCATGTCCGTGCAAAGCACATGATCTCATTCCTCTTTATGGCTGCACAGTATTCCATGGTGTATATGTATCACATGTTTTAATGTAGTCTATTATTGATGGGCATTTAGGTTGATTCCATGCCTTTGCTATTGTGAATAGTGCTGCAATGAACATAAGCATGCATGTATCTTCATAATAAAATGATTTTTATTCCTTTGGGTATGTACCCAATATTGAGATTGCTGGATCAAATGATATTTTTGCCTCTAGGTCTTTGAGGAATTGCTAAACTGTCTTCCACAATGGTTGAACTAATTTACACTCCCACAATGTAAAAGCATCCTTTTTCTCCTTGCCAGCATCTGTTATTTTTGACTTTTTAATAATTGCTATTCTCACTAGTGCGAGATAGTAGATCTATGGATTCTTACCTCTAGTTTATAGAAAGCTTACTCACTACCGTTATCCTCAATATCTCAAAGGGTAGCATAAAACTTAAAAATAAAAGTATGAAGATGTAAAACGAAACAAATTCCTTCCTCCGAGTCAGAGGTTGTTCATTCTTCAAAACCCAGTACACTTATTATCCCATTCATGAGACTTTCGCCCATGCACATCTTTTAGCATGATTCGGTGCTTTCTGAGAGTAGTGTATTAGGTTATTGCCTTCCCTCCAGCTGATTTTTAAACTCTTTGAAGGCAGAGAGAGCCTGCCTTATGTTTTCTGATAAACCATTGAATAAGTGAATCAATGAAAGAATTAATGATTTGTAAGTTGGAAAATGAGTCAGAGGGAATAAATGAGTGAATGAGAGAGTGAATGAATGCATGTATAAATGAATGATTTTTCTAAGCTTATTAATCAATTACACATCTTTTTAGTCTTGATCTGGCCCTGTTGTGGATTTTACATGTCTAAAATTTTTGACCTTCAAATCTCACATACCAGTTCTCGGCTTCAGCTACCATATTAAATTCCTAATACCTAAAAGGACCTAGCTCATTTTGGGGGCACCACTCACTGATAAGCTGAGAGAAAATATAACTTATTTTTTCTTTATGATTTTTTGAATTAATTTAAACAACCTGCCTATGTAAACAGAAAAAATTATTTGAACTACTCATGAGTCTAAAATGGAAAGTAAACATTTATCTTGTCTATTTCTCCCCTGTACCCCAATTTTATCCCTAAGAAATTCAAGTTTCTGCTTTCGGATTTTTGGTGGCAACAATTAAAATTGTAAGTCATATAATTTTGTGTTTTTCATATATCAACATTTTAGAGTATATTTTGACATCCTGCTATGAAAATTTGAGGTATTTGGTTATTTTTAGTATTGTACACTTTCCCTCCCCTTCTTTATCTCTTGAGATTTTATTGATATTCTAATGGTTAGCTTTATACCTTTAAAATTCTCCATTCTCTGTTTGATGACTTATATTTAGACATTATCTATGGAATTCCCACTATGTAGCACATTTACATTTATTTCTGCATTTCCCCTTTGTTCTAGATTTTTGTTGCACTTATTTTTATGTTGTCAAGTTTTAAAATATTTACATTCTGTTGTCACTACAATTGTTTTTGGTAATGCTTTATCCATGGCTTAGTTGCAATTATTAACCAAGGAAAAATAGTATTTATAAAACTTATCCCTGTGAAGAGATTGGATCCAAAGAGAAAGGAATGTAGTCCCAAATCACTCGACAGGTCCCTAAGACACAGAAGCGAGAGTTTTCTCTCTTCATTTCTTTGGAGCTTGCTTTCTTCTGAGTCGTGTTCAGATGTTATTTTTTTTTCTCAAATATTTATCTCCTCTCATTTTTCTTGTCATATTCCATTTTGTTTTACTGGAGTCCATCATCAGAACTTTAAAAAATATGAAATATAAGGGAGCAACATTTAAAAATCTTTGAATATCTAAAACTGTCTTTATTTTTACTTCACTTTTGATTGACACTTTGGCTAAGTATATATTTCTGATTTCAAACATCTTCCTCAGAACTTTGAAGGAATTGCTCCCTTATTGCTGTTGAGAAGTATGCTATCACTCTGATCTTGTTACTCTGTAAGAACCTCCCTTCTTTATGATAATTTTTAGGATTTTTGAAATTTCATCAAGATTTGTTCAGATGTGTATTGTTTCTGTTCACACATTAACTTGGTAGGTCTTTTCATTATTATTATGTATTTGTTTTAGAGACAAGGTCTTGTTCTATTGCCCAAGCTGGAGTGCAGTGATGTGATCATAACTCACTGTAACCTTGAATTCCTGGGCTCACGCCTCAGTCTGTCCAGCAGCTGGGACTATAGGCATAGGCCATCATGTCAGGCTAAGTTTTAAAAAAAATTTAGAGACAGGGTCTTACTATGTTGCTCAGGCTGGTCTCAAACTCCTGGCCTCAAGTAATCCTCCTGCTTCAGACTCTGAAAGTATTGGAATTGCAGGGGTGAGCCACTGCATCCAGCTGGTCTTTTCATTCTTACGAATTATCTTTCTTTACCCCTAGGATTCCCACTCACCTTTATTTCTTTGATTATTTTTCCCCCTCTATTGCAATTTTCTGCTTCTAGGACTCAGATATATGTTGCCTTCCTAGCTCTATCTTCCACAAGCTCATATTTTCTATCTCTTTTCATTTTTGCTCTTTTTCATGAGAAATTTTCTTTATCCAGTCTTCAGCCTTATTTGTTGTGATCATCTATTCCATACATTGAATTTTTTAAAGTTCAGTGACCATATTTTTAATTTCCCAACATTTGTTCATGTACTCTGATTACTCTTATTTCATAGAAATTTTTATAATCTATTCATTTTTTTATGTGTGTTCAACACCCACTCAAATATCTCTAAAAGAAACATCTGAAAACATTTAATAATTATTTTCACTTTTCTGAATCATTTTTATTTCTTCTGATGTCATATTGGGTTCATCTTGTTTTAATGTAAATTTATTTCCTCAAATGTCTTGTGATCCTGATTATAAATGAAGGAGTGGTTTAATTCATATAGGTAACTTACATGGGATTTTCTCTGCATTTTTTAGAAGTCTGTTTTCTCAACAGGCTTCTCTTTTGATTGGGAGGTCTTACTTAGGGCTCCAAAACGGTGAATAGATTGGTAGATTTTGAGATAAGGTTCATAAACAAAGAAGAAGCATGTAGACTGGCAAACTTCTCACCATTTCCAAAGTAATAGAAATTTACTCTGCGGTTAGAAAACTTTAGTTTATTTTACTCCTAAATGGAGCTGACTTCTCCTGTCTCCCATCCATCTGGTCTAATGTGGAAGTGTATAGTCATCTGTTCAAACTCTTTCAGGCCCCATCTCCTGTACTAACTCCCTTTCCAGTCACATTTCTAATATTCCTAGAGAGAAGTTGTCATGCTTTATCCTGAGGGCATAAAATGCTGCTGCCATTCTCATAGGCTCTGTAAGCCTGAGGACACAGCAAAGGTCTGATTAAGATTCACACTCCTATTGTAATTCTGTAGTTTATTATCCTGATAATGAGTCCTCTGCCCATTCAGGCTCTGTCATATGCTTGGGAAGGACTGCTTTGATTGTTTATTTTTAAGCTATAGTTTTCCCAACTCTTATTCTTCATTGAACTTGTCCTAGCTGCTTTATATTTTACAGGATTTCTTCAATATTTCTTGTGACAGCTGGCTTCCTTTATATTTGGTTTCATAAGAAGTTTTTTTCTATCATATCAATATATCAACATGACCTCAGTAAATGGGGAGGTGATGCATGTGCTGGGTCTATCAGTTGGAAATGCAAGGCAGAATACAATTTTTGAGAAAGTGTGTATAGAGTTGGTAGAGTGCTTGATGAACTTAAAGATGTTCCTTTTTCATTTAAATGACTTCTTCCCTTTGGCCAAACATACAAATTCTTCATTTCATTGTAGACCGGGCCTCCTTTGCCTTCTACCTCAAAGGCCCAGATGCCTTTGCACTTTCTCTCTGAAACTTCTTTTGACTTCTTTAGCTCACCTAGAGCCTTTCTGGAACTCCAGAAGCACTTCAAGTCAGGGTCAGCGAGGTGAATGCACAAAAATTTTTTATAGGTTTTTCCTGTTTGTTTTCTATCCCTAAACTGATGATAAAACCCTTTAGGACTGACCCATATATCTTTTTTCTTGTGTATTTGTGTAAGAAACTGTGTGTTTTGGAAAGAGAGTGGGGTTTAGAGGGTAAAAGGATGTGGTCTGCTAGCCCCACAGAGCATGGTTACTAAATACTTGTCGATAAATTAAAAAGCAATGAAAATTCATTCTCACAGGAGCTTGACTATATACTGTTTCTTTTCCATAACCTTATTTAGGAATGTGCTAGAAATATGCTACTGAAATCTTGATAGAAACAATTTTTTGGTCTCCACAATTTTTAAAAAACATTGTGAAATAGCCCATTAGTGCCTGAGGGGTTTAGGTTTGTAATACATAATTAGGCATTTTTCCCCGCAAGTCTGAAATCACATATTCAGGAATCCGACATCCCTGTAATCTTACTCTTTTCTTCCTTGCACAAGGAAGGTTGAAATATTAATTGCTGCATCAGCCACTTTAAGATTTAATATATATTTTTTCCCATTCTAGGGACTACGTACCTCCTATGTGATTTCTAAGTCTATTCTCACAGCTGTCTGAGAGATAAGCAACTCTATGTCTGTGGAAGTAATCTATAAATCATATTCAAATTCATGTGTCCAAATGATCCTTTCTTTAATCTCTAAAATAACTCTACTGGAGACTTGCTAGTGAACTTCAATTGAAAACATTGTGTTTTCCACCTACTCATATTCCTGTCAAATATGTTAGTGTCAGAAAAAGAATAGAACTGGTGAAATAGACCTTCAAACTCTGCTGGCTAGAGAGACTGCGTGGGTACAATGGGGCACCTGGTTCAAATCAGTGAACCTTGGCTTTTGAAAGCAAACTAGAAAAATGAGGATGAAATAATTTGATTGCTGCTAGAAGAGACATTTTTTTGCGAATTGTTTTTGTCATGCCATTGCTCTCAAAGAGAAAATGTCTTGATCATAATATTTATTTAATATTCCTAAAGTGTGCCAAAAAGAGAGTATAGAGGTGAGTTATCATGTGAGTATCAGAAAGTACCCATGGCTTACAGTTTGGCTCAGTGGCACTTCAAGGTCTGCACCATCTGAGCCATTCTACCAACCCAACCTTCTCTCCAACCTTTAGTCCTATTGGGTTGTAGTCATTCCCATTCTCTGCAAATGCCATGTTCTACATATTCACACTTCTGTGCCTTTCCTCCTGCCATTCCTCTGCTAGAATACCTGTATTTATTCTTCCTCCATCTTCAAACCTTTTCTAATGAGCAAGTAACCTCGCTAAAACATTCTTCAAAATCAAAGAACTAAATGATTTCTTACTAAAATTCCAATTTATTCCTAATAGTCTATCAGCTGGGTAGGATACGGAGAAATATTTATAATTAACATTTATTCAATGCCCACTGTGTGCCAGACATTAGACTAGGTCATATGTTTGGAACATTATCCAAGTCAACTATCATACCTTGCACATTTTCTAATTTGTGGAAAAAGAAACAGAAGTTATCCACCGAGTAACTGGAAAAACTATTATTTGAACTCATGTCTATCTGTCTCCAAATTCCATGCTCTTTTCCCTACACCATGATGTTCATGATGTTCATGCCAATAGATTTACAATCTAGTTTCGGTGTGAGATAGAGACAGAGATATATAGAATCACATATCACTACGATCTCAAAAGTTGGGAAGTTTTTTGACATCATATAGTTCAGCCCTCTTTTGGATACTGGATATTTTGTATATCATAAAAATGAAAAAATTACTTATATCAGAAAAGCTTCAGCAACTGGAATTCCATACTTGTCATATTGGATGAATGGACGTGGGTGGAGCTTTAAATTTGTCTCTATTGAATGCCATATTGACAGCTTTGTCTCTTTCACCAGCCAGTTCAGAAAATTTTGTAACTTTATTTGGTCATTCAATATTATAATTTTCCCTCCAAGTTGTGTATTTTCCCCAGAGTGCTATAAATATTACTATTCTGCCATTGACAAAAATATTCTTGAGATAGACTCATGAGCATACCACTAGAGCTCTCCTAGCTGGTTGACAACAGTGCAATGATTGGCATCCTTTCTAGATAATCAAATGATTATCTAGAAAGTTCATCAAAGGTACTTTTGCTCATAAATTTTTGGGAAGGAGAGACTTTGTTAAATACTTTGGTGAAATGCAGAACATTGCATTTATTCTATTTTCCTATTATACCTTTCTAAAATCCCTGAATGGGAAGGAATTAAGCTAGTCTGGTGTGACTTGTCCTTGATGAGCTCAGGTTGGCATCACAGCATCTTTTCATTTATTTCCAAGTCTGCATAAGCTGCCTATTTGCTAATCGGTTCTAGACTTCGTGTAAAAAATGATACGGATGACTTACGACGCTCAAATTCTTGCAATTTTGAAAAAAGAGGACATTGGAAAAAAACAAGAAACAATGACTTGGTCACAAATAGTCCATAATAAAGCACAACGTTGACTGACATAGCACTTGTGGGAGAATAGCAGGGTACAAGGCAATCAAGAAAGTCTTCATGGAAGAAGTAAACTTTGGAGGATGCCTAGAATTGAGTTAGGAAGTGAGAAGATTACAGAGAATTCCAAATGATGGAAACAGGATGAGCAAAGATACAGAAGTTTCAGATATGAATGACTTTGATGTGATTGTGGGTCCAAACATTGTTGGTGTGACTGGAATAGTGAGTACCTGCTGAAAAATATTGTGAATACAGTAGGATAGGCAGGGTGGATCTTGCTTGTGAGATGGCCAGAGAATGCTGCTTTGAATACCATGGTAGGATAAAAGGCATTGAAGGTTTTTGAGCAGAGGAGTGACCTCGCAAAAAGTAGCATGAAAGTGGATGCTGCTAGCAGCTGTGTGCAGGATTGTACCATGTGGAGAAGCTGCTGGAACCCAGGGGGTTTAATTGGAACGGACACAGTGATCCCAGCATGAGGGTGGAAGAGTCTTGCCTTGTGTAGGGATACTGGAACTGAATAGGAATGAATACAAGAGCCACTTCAATGAAAAAGAGGCCAGATTGGATGGTTGACTAACTCTTGGTGATGGAATTATTGAATGAGGGAATATGAGGAATGAAGGGTAGTGATGAGTTCACCTTCATTCTTCACCATAACTATAACTCTTCTTGTCTTGGTGTTTGGGAAATTCTGTTGTCATAAATAGAAACTCTGTAAGGGGTCGGAGTGGGCACATACACTTTGGTTGCAAAACTGGGTTAATTGGAAATAAAATCCTATACAGAAATGTTACTTTCAGAGGCCTTCTAAATACCCCTCTACCAAAACTTACATTTGGAGGTGAATCCATTGTAAGTATCTCTTTAAATATATATGTAGGAGCAGCAAAATAACTTCCCACCTCAGCTCTTTAGAGGAAATAAGAGGCTCTGTAACTATTGAGGAAAAATACTTTCACTTTTAAATTATATTGTTTTAGAGGTTAAAAGTATATAATTTCCCAAGGAACACATCGCGATTCAACCTGCTGGGAGGCTATTGCTCAATTACTCTCAGCAGTGGCGTAGGTGCCTACAATTCTTTCAGCTCTGTTTAAGCTGGTGGGAACAGAGGTTGTCCAGGCTGCAGGCTGACAGGGCAAATTTGGGCCTAACAGTGTATGTAGTTCTGTCCCTTGGGCCATAGTCCCTCTGCTGATATGCCAGGAGCCTGCCTAATCACAGGTTGCCTGCACAGGTGGCCCTGGCCTCTGTGCCCCAGGCCTGTTAGTTAATTTGTCTGGCTGGCATGTCTCTGAGCACGTTCGTGTACCAGGCTCCATCCCCAGGATGTGACCAAGTGGAAAGATCCATGTAGTTTCTCGTCTCCGTGAAAAGAGGTCATATCTGGGATTAGCTGATTGAAGGGGCCATGGTGGCTGCTGGGATGACACTGCCCTTGCAGGTGTGGACTCTGTCACCTTCAAGCTGCAAAGGCCGTGGTGAACAAGATGAGCTGTGGAATGGCTCAGCAGGCTCCGGGCTTGTGGCCTGAGAATGCATCTTATTAGAGATACAGCTGTTTGTTATTGGGCATTGTGAGGGGCTGTGGCCATTTTAAATTTTCATTACTTTAATAATTTAGAATCTGATGTTGTCAGAGGCTTCCAGTGTGACACAAGGGGGTCATCCCCTGTTTGCATGTACACACCAACGTGTAGATCATCAATATAGACAATGTGCACGTGTTTTTGCTACATGCACGATGTTTTGATGTTCCAGTAATTTTAAAAAATGGAACTATTGAAACTCACTGAACAAGATTTTAGGGCCATCTTTCTTGCTCCTACACTTCCTTAATTTTTTCAATTTGAATGTGACTTGGCATAAGCAGAAGCAGTGCTTGACATAGGCAGAGGGTGGTGGAGAGACTTAATTGGTAGCTTCAAAAAGTAGTAGAGAGAAGAAATCACCCAGTAGTAGAGAGAAAGCAGGGGTGGTGCGAGAGCCTGGGGAGCTCTCATCACCTCACTTCCTTCCTTTCAGGCCATCCATCCCTCCCACCAGCAAGCCTTGAAAGATTGCTTGTTAAGGCTCCGGAGAAATGAGCAACCAAAACAAATCCACTGCAATCAATTCTAAGGTTGATTCTGGTCTGCAGTTTTAGATTTTGGGAAATGATCACTAGCTCAGTTTAGAGATTTATAAACAGGCCCCAATATCAGTCAAAGGCAGAGCATCAAGAAAGGAAAATGCTAGAATCTTTGACTCATCAAAGAGAATCGGTAGCTTTTCCAGCTCTCCTCTCTCTTTCTCAGCATCTCTGTTGGTAACAAGGAGAGTTTGTAAATTGTTTTTTAGCAAGTGCATTTGAGGGCAGGTTGAAGGGAAGTGACACATTGACAGGTGACTGTGGGAACAAACCTGGAAAAGGATGGTTAAAAAAAAGTAGCTGCTGAAAAAGAGGGCCTCCCCAAATCCCTTCAAGGTTTAATTGCAGGTGTGCAACTGACCCGTGTAAACTGGAAACTTCAAGGGAAGTGGCAGCATATCTTCTTCCCTTTGAAAACACAACAGATCTTAAAACAGCCTAATAACAGAAGCAGCAGCCCTAGCCCCAATTATTCAGGGCCGGCTTTGATGGTATTGCCTGTGTGCACTCCATCTGCAGTTTGATTTATGCAGCTCTATCCTCCACTTTGTGCAGGCTTCCTACATCATCATCATCATCATCATCATCATCATCATCATCATCATCATCATCGTGGTCATAATAGCAGGTAGCATGTAATGATGTTTATGCTGTGCCAGGTGCTATACACAGGGATTGTTTTTTCCATGAATAAACTTATGGGGCATTTATTGTTATTATTTCCCATTCTATAAAAGGGGGAATATGAGGCTTATGGTATTAAGTGCTTTGTTCAAGTCACACATCTAGTAAGTGATTGAGTCAGGGTTCAATTCAGGAAGCCTACCTCCAGAGCCTCTATGCTGTAAATGAACAGATGGGTGGCTGAATGGATGGTTAGATAAGCAAATGAATGGATGACTTTCAGTAGGCTCTCAAGCAGTGTTCTCTTTGCCCTGGCTTAAAAATTCATAAAACCCAGGGGAGTGGGCTGTAGCATCCCTCTGCAGTCCTCACCAGTGGTAGGCATTTGTTTCCTATTTGGGGTGTGTGTCCCTCGCTCAGATTCTCAGCTTTCCTGGGGCAGGTTGCTGATGCCTCTGGTGAGCCCCATCACAGCCATCTGTGGTAGCACTGGGCAGGGTATCTCTCAGAGTTCCCAGGAACCCCGGGGAGAGGAGCATCCTCAACCTCATGTACCTTAGGTCTTCTAGTAGTACTTGAATTCAGAGGGAACAGATCAACTACCCCTCTCCATGGGTGGAAACAGGGAAGAAGGGGAGGCAAGTTCTCAGTGCATTAGTATTAATTGCTTCCATTTACAAAGGGACTAGTATGTGCCAGACAGCATGCTAGGTTCTTTCTTTTATTATTATTATACTTTAAGTTCTAGGGTACATGTGCACAATGTGCAGGTTTGCTACATATGTATACATGTGCCATGTCGGTGTGCTGCACCAGTTAACTCGTCATTTACATTAGGTATTTCTCCTAATGTTATCCCTCCCCGCTCCCCCAACCCCACGATAGGCCCCAGTGTGTGATGTTCCCCTTCCTGTGTCCAAGTGTTCTCATTGTTCAATTCCCACCTATGAGTGAGAACATCAGCATTCTAGGTTCTTATAAGCGTTGTCTCATTTAGTTACTGTAACCCAATAAAGCACCTATTTTATTACTATTGAACTAATGAGGGAGCTAAGACCCAGAGTTAGTTAATTAAGATATTAACAACACAGACCAGCAGCAAATAAGTTTTGAGCGCTTACTATGTTCCATGCTGGGGATTTTTCATACATCCTTCCATGTAATGTACCTAGTGAACCTCTGATGTCCATTTGGTTATTTCTTCCAATTTTACAGGGAGGCTCATTTGCTCCATATTGTTTAGTGCACACATTGAATGTGTGTTCATAGCATACACAAAAAAATGACTTAATATGTGGCACCTGCCCTCTTGGAGCTCCCAATTCAGATGGGGAGAGGAAACTCTGTTATATGGAATAGTTCAGGCTGTGTTTACAGATGGGTGTAAGAGTGGGCTGAGGCCTAGGGTGGCTTCAAGGAAATAGTTCTTTCTAGGAGAAGGAATGGGGAGGAACCTATGGAGATTGTTAGTGAAATACCTCATTTCAATTATGTTGGAGGGGTTGCAGCAAGACATAGGACCTCACAGTTGGAGGTCATCAGCATTTGTAAGGCATTTCCCTTCCGAGGGGGACAGTTGTAGACATCAGTCTAGAATGGCTGAGGTTGGCTATCTTCCTAAGAAAAGAGCTGGGGTGATGGTCCTCAGATATGTCACTTAATGAACATTAAAGATGTTCACATTGAATTAAGAAGAGCAGTGTGTGTTCTCAGGTTATTGAGAATTCACTCTTCAGTCACCTTTCTGATTGGGATAAATCGTTCATGGGGCTTTGGCTACAACCTGAATAACTCACTTTTAGGATTCTCTGGGTGTGGAGTTAATGTTGTCCAAACACCTATTTCTCCTGATTTGAAGACACTGGGATCTGAGTGAGGCAGAGCACTCTTCAGAGAGGGGATTTTTGCCATTGTACATCTGCTTCCACTGCCTGCAATGGTCAAATCTCCCCATTCCCTACCAAGCCAGAGGGGTCATGGAGCTCTGGGCTCAGATATAGTAACCTGGGAAATAGCCCACCCACATGTGGATGTGATAAAAGAGGCAGCATCTGGGGCAGAAACCAAAATCCAGGTTTGGAAACCATCCAGTGGGTCACTCCCCTGAAGGAGCTGCCAAGAGGAGTTGAATTCACAGTGAAAACAGGAGCAATGGGAAGAAAGTGAAGCATTAGAGTAGGATATTAGAGATGGACATGGAGGACTTCCTGGATTCAGAGAAGGCGGTTGCAGGGATTCTCTAAGGCTCATTTGGCCTTAGATTTGGACAAGGAGAGATCATAGGACATCAATTTTTCCTAAAATAAAATGTCCCCTAAACCCTTCACTAACTTGGGAAACTCTTACACATATTTTTCTGTCTCATCCACTTTGAGCAATTCGGTTTTGGGACAATGCTGTCTTATTTGCTATACTTTCATCCAGCTCAAGGCATGTTTATTGAACCAATTATAAATTTAAAAATATAGTTGTTTTGTTCTGCCCAATTTTGCTGTGAACCTAAAACTACTTTAAAAAATAGTCTATTTTTCAAAAAGATCATTTTAAAAATGAGATTATTTGGAACAGCAGCTCTTACAAGCTCAGAGTGCATGGGCAAAATCATATTTTGGAGCCTGGAAAGCTGAGTGGACCCACTGAGTCCCCTTAGGTCCTGGCCCCCGTGAAGTCCAGCTGATGTCATCTGTCTCACTCTTTAACATCCCTGTTCTTTAAATTCAGTGGAGTTTGAGGCTGCTTCTGTCTCCTCCATCGGTGGAATGCGCAGATGGTGCTGGCAGCTGCTCAAGTTGGTGCTCTTCCTCAATGCTTCTTGTTCCTCTGCTGGGGGACACTGCCTGTTGGGCTTCGTGCTGGCAGAGGCTGGAGAGCCCAGGAGGAGGGCAGCTGGGGAATCTGACTTCTGTGGCTCTAATGAAAACTCCCCTGGGTGGCCTGGAGGAAGTGTTCTGACCCTCTCTGAATCACCCGCACCGAGATGGCCATGGCACTTCTGATTCCACAGAAAAGCCTGTAGGTCCAATTTCCATCTTCAGGAGGGAAACATCTCCTGCTTCTGCCTTCAGAGAGCCTTTCTCTGTGCTTCTTTGTGAGCCGTTTCTGAGAACCACCTGCATTCTGTTGCTGGTAATGAATTGATTGAGAAGATCCTTTGTTGATAGTCCAGCTTCAAAAGCATGCAGGCTGCTGTTTGTCTTGTTTCTTCCTTCCAACAGAGGAGACGCTCCTACAGAGGAGTGGGGAAAAACAAAAATGCCCTTTTTATTGACTTGTAAACTCACTAAGCTTTTTGTAAAGGGGCCATAGTATCACTATTTTGTGGGTAAGTTGTATCATTTCCACATGTTTTAACTCTGTTAAATGGGGAGTGGGTAAATCAAACCATTTTGTCTGTGAAGGGTAAAATTATGTTGTCAATGTTTATAGTTTTCTTTTGTTCAGATATTTATTTAATTGTATTTCTGCAAACATTCATTGAGTGCTTAATATGCATTAAATGTAGACAAAATGAGATCCACAATTTTGAGGATCTCGTAGGCAGCTGGAGGAGAAATAGGTAAACAACTGTAGTTTCTAGGGGAACTGGGCACCAAACCCTCTGATACTGACTATATATGAGGTCATATTCCCTTAAGGGCACTATGCAGGTCTAAATTGCCTTTATATGCCCCAAAACATCTTAGGTGCATCATGCATTTAGAAGGTATTAAACCAGCATTTATTTAATGGATAACTAAATGAATGAATTGAATTTTGAATCCTATCATTCCCATATTCTTGCATGCTTTTTTTCTAACGTAAGGATAACATTTTCTCATGAGCTCTTTGGTTAACTTAAATGCTCCTTCCCTCCCTCCCCCAAAAAGGATGTTCAACTTGATACTGGTTGGAGTTTTAAAGAAAGCATGTAGTCAGGCTCACACATGTAATCCCAGCACTTTGGGAGGCTGAGGTGGGAGGATCACTTGAGGTCAGGCATTTGAGACCAGTCTGGCCAACATGGTGAAACCCTGTCTCCACTAAAAATACAAAAATTCTCCTGGCCTGATGGCATGTGCCTGTAATTCCAGCTACTCTGCAGGCTGCAGCATGAGAATCACTTGAACCCAGGAGGCAAAGGTTGCAGTGAGCTGAGATCGTACCACTGCACTCCAGCATGGTTGACAGAGTGAGACTCTGTCTCCAAACAAGCAAACAAAAAGCACCTAGTCAGATGTGGATCTTGCTTACCAAAGCTGGGGAGAGTGGCATTTACCTTGGGGAATTTTCTATGGTTCAGGGGCTGGATTTGGCGGATTCAGAAACTTAATACTTGGTCAGTAACTCATCCAGAGGAAACACCCAAAGTGGAAGCCAGATGGGGCAGATGGATTGCAAAAATGGCCCCAATTCTTGGGCCCCCAAGTTCCTACCCTTAGCAATGTGACTCTGTAACTGCTCCTATCAAGGGATGGAGCCTGTTTCTCCACTCTTTGAATTTGGGTTATCCTGTGGTTTGCTTTGGCAAAATGAATGAAGTGGAACTGATGGTGTTCTAGTTCAAACCTAGGCCTCAAGAGGCCGCTCAAGCCTCCACTCTCAGATCCTTGCCACTGTCATGTGAAAAAGACCAAACCAGCTTTTAGAGGATGAGTCACCCCTGCTCCCACAGTCACCAGCCAGCCAGCTGCCAGAAGCCAGCCAACCCCTAGGCAGCCAGCCCTCAGCTGATCTACAGGGAGACTGCAGACCACATAAGTGAGCCCAGCCAAGATCTGCCAAGGTTGGCTCAGATCAGTAGCACACCCAGCTGACCTACAGACTTGTGTGCAGTAATATGTGCATCTTGTTTTAGGCCACCGAGCTTTTAGATAGTTTATTATGTAATGATAACCAACTTATATACCAGGATTCCTAGTTCATCATTTATGTGTGAGAGAAAACTCAAGTCTCTCGTACCAACTGACCGATGTTCACAGACTTAACCAGAGGTCTGTCTCCTAACACCAGCTCATGGGGCACCACAGGACAAGGAGAGTTTGGAGAGTCAGGGCTTAGAACAAAGGGAAGACTGGGTTGGAAGATCCCTGTGTTCAGTGGCCTTTAGCTCTGATGCACCCATTTCTACAACAGGAATGCTGAAAGTTCAGCTGGACGTAGCAGCGGGATTCAAAGTCAGACACTCTGTAACACCTGAAATCTCAGAAAGAGAAAGGTCTATAAAAGCAGCCATCTAACATGTGCCAGATCCAGGGCCAGGATGGGGACCCTGGGCCAGGGCTAGGCAGATACTGGAGATGCTCTTCCTAATTTTTCTTTATTTTCTATGATGACCTTATAATATTCTGATTTCTGCTTCTTGCCTCAAGACTATAGTATCACCAATATAGTGAAGTCTTACTCTCATCTAGAAGCCATCAACATGGTTAAGGTGCCTGTAACTATGTGTTTATTTTATGCTTTAACTCCAAGAGGGAACTTCATTTTCCTTATTATTGAACTCTCTGAAGCCTTCACTATGCTGCCTGAGATGCTCTGGCCCAGCCTGCCTTGTAGAATTCTGCTGCTCCTCTAGCACACTACTTGGCCATGAAGGGTTACTTACTACTCTGGGACAAAATAAATACAGAAATGGAAAGTGAGCATTTAAAAAAATTTATAACAACTTAGTATTGCTGTAACATACAGGACTTTGATTAGTAAACGTGTCATTGAAGAGGTTATTGACAGTTTAGGAGGTATTGAACTTGTACAGTGAGTCACAGGTGGTACAAGTTCAGTTGTAGTAGGACCATAAACCAACCTGCAAAGGATTGGCAATAAAACACACACACACACACACACACGCACACACACTCACTCAAACTAAACTGGGCTTTCACTAGAGAGTTTGAAAAAGCAAACTCATCTCAACTTTCAAGTCTTAGCTTAGCTTTTTCCTTCTGTGAAGGCCTGAAAAATATTCCTTATGCTCTCTGCCCTTTGTACATACCTTCATTAATAAAATTATTTTCTTATAGAATGATTACTAATTCACATTGATCTCTAAACTATGAAGATATAGAAAATGATGAATTATCTTGGATTTGCATATGGGGCATAATAAAATTCTGTAATGGTTGTTGAATGACTGACTGAAGAGAGGAAGAAATGCAGTTTCCCCTGCCCCTACCACCAAGGCTTCCTCTCATGGATATTTCTCTGCTACTCTGAATTCTGAAGAGGTGGAGAGGTGTTGTCTTAGATTTTGTCCTGTATTTAGATGAATGGCCCCTGTATTACTCAGCATGATTGAGCATGACATAAACGAAGTTAACTGGCTTAGACAGAAAGGAGATTTATTGGCTCTGATACCAAACTGTAGAATGGATGGGCAGGGGTACAGCTGGCCTTAGGGATGTCAGGAACCAGGGACACAATTTCCACTAGGCTTCTCTCTCATGCGCTGCCTTTACTTTTACCTTACCCTGCATGTTAGTTGCTTTTCACCAAGTTTTGGGCACACCTAGCTCACATCCTCTTAGCTTTGACTCCAGGGTGGAAAAAACTCTCTTCTCTTAGTTCCATTTTGGAAAGTCCTGGGGAAGGACTCTGATCAGTTTTTCTTGCTTTCTGTGGCCGGAGGTGGTGTGGGGAGTATACTAAAGTGGAAGAGGTGGAGAAGGGGAGACTCCATTCTCATTCTAATGGGGGGTGCTGTTCCCAGAAAGAGGGAGGAATGTTAGGCAGACAAAAGGTAACTGCTCATTACAGCCAAAGAGCATTGATTAGCACAGATTCCTGTCTGAAGAGAAAGCCAAGTCTTGTATTCATCCACTTTCGATGTCTTCCTCCACAGCCACCCCTTCTGAGTCAGGACATCATAGGCTTTCCTTATCATCAGCATCATTATGTTTATTTAGTGAGCACTAGCTATATGCTAGGCATCAGGCCAGGTGCATCATATATTAGCTCATGTATTTCTACAATAATCCTATAAGGCAGAAATTCTTTTCCTACTTTGTCAAGGTTCAGCCACATTAAGTAATTTACCCAAGGTCACATACCTACTAAGTGGAGAATCTGCAATTTAAGTCCTAGTGTGACTTCAGAGCCTGTCTTCTTTCTGCTACCTTATTATAGCTTAGGATTTGTGGAGCTCTAGGATGAGAAATACTCCTAATAACAATATGTAATTGAACTCAGAGACTTTTGCCCTCCAGCCACGCCCTCTAAAATCTCCACTGGAAATTCTCTGTCTGTGATGATTTGTGAACTTGTTTTATGAACGCTCCAGGCACAAGGAACAGCGTTTCGAACAGGTTTGGAACAAACAACTCTTTAAGCCTGTTTACCAGTCTAAATCTGCAGGTGGTCATAGTTGGCTAACTGGCAAAATGAGTGGGCGATGAACCACACTGATTATTCATTTTTGATGGAACCAATTATGGTGTCCATGATTATTATTTTTTTAGAGTGTTTGGAAAAACAAGCTGAAGAAATGCCATAAAAATGTGTTATTTTCCCAGGAGAATGAGCTGTGTTTATCGCTAGGCCACTACAGAGTCTCAATTTTGGTTGACAATAAAATAGTAAGAAGAATAATGGCAATAGTAAATGTCCATAGTCTGCCACTGGTTCTTATTTTCCTCCAGTAGTGAAATCCATGAAAATAAGGTAAATTTTAGTGTTATTTTGAATAAAATAATCAGGATATCCTACAGCCTCTTAGTGTGATATGTAAATATTAACTTAATGTTCTTGTTTCAGAATGAATGAAGTTGATTCCTCTTATAACATTGAAAGTAATGATGAGTGTATCATTCATCCTTTGAATATTTTTCTGCCCCTATGAGGAAAAGATATTGTATGTGGGAGAAACCTGCATGAAGGATTTCCTGGATTGGTGTTTGGTAAGGGATTAGAACAGAGCCTGGCACACAGTAAGGACTATAAATGTTGGTTAAATTAAACTATAGTACTTGGCAGTTTATAAGTTCTTGCATATATGATATACTTTTTAATTCTTGCAACAACTGTGGGAGTTGGTATGACAGTGATTATTATTTCCACTTTACAGATGAAGAAAATGTCTTACAGAGAAGTTAAAGGACTTGCCTAAGGTCACCCAGCTAGTAACTAAAAGGGATTAAGTTATAATTCAGGATTCTATTTCCCTTTTTGGTGTTCAGGCCACTCGTTCAGTAGTAGCCAAGATTTGGTTTTCACGGACCAGTTTAACAATTGGGGGAAACTATGCAGTTTATTCCTCATTTCTCCTCTTCCCTCATTTCATTCTGGGCCCATCCCAGGCCTGCTCTGTGTCCAAGAGGCTGACCTGTGGGCTGTACCAGCTCCTTGCTGGCTGGCTTCCAGTTGACCAATGGGAGTCCCTGGCAGGAGACTGAGTGGTAACAGGAGAGAAACTCTGCTGCAGTGTGGCATGTCAGAGGTAGTGATACTCCTTCAAAGCTATGGCTTCTGCTGGTGGCCCCTTCTCCATGGCTCCAGCACTCACCAGGCTCCAGTGACACAATTTTCTCCCCTTGACCCTTCTGGGCATCTCATTGCCCTTGTTTATTCTCCCACCCCTCCCAGCTCTGTGAGTGGTTTTTTCATTAACGTCTCTTTATTTGAACCATCTGGGGTGAATTCTGTTTCCTGCTGAGACCCTGACTGTTACAAAGACCAATATTGACTTGCTTATTTTTAGATTGCCAAGTAAGGGCGTAAACAAATAAGCAAGACCCAAACAAAACTGCTGTCTACTACCGCTCTATTTATCTTACTAAATGAAGATGTTTTAGCACCGAAAAAAGTAAGAAGGGAATAATGGTAGAAAATCTAATTATATTACTTTATTCTTATTTTATTATGACCTACATAAAAAGTAAAACCTTAGTTAGAAATTGGATATGGTCAGTGAGCCAATGTTTGCCAGTAAGTGGGTGTGCTCGCTTGATCACTCCAGCAATTTGTTCCCCTGATATTTAACAAAGTTAGAGATCCTAATATAGTATACATGCAGTGCCCAATACTTACAGTGCACTTATGGAGTTCCGTAAATGCTCCATGGGCATTTTTTTTTCAACAAAGCTGCATTGAACATATATTCTGTGTCCTTGCCAAAACTGGGAATATACTGAATTATAAGACATAATCCCTCCTGCCATCACAGTCTAGTTAGGGGGAAAGACAAGGGGCAATTGTAACATACTGAGAACAATGCTAGGAAACAGGTCAGTAGAAGGCTGAAGGAGCATATCACAGAGACAGCAACTAATTGGGGGGGGGGTTTAGGGGGGGGTGCTGATGTTTAGACCAGGTAGCATGTGACCGGAAGCGCTGAAGCATTATAGGAACTGCCTAATGGACAAGGGAAAGGGCGTTTCCAACAAAAAGCCTGACTTGAATGAAGGCATGGGTACATGGCAGAATATGGTACCCATGGGAGTGTGTCTTGAAATTAACTTGGGAAGGCTGAATATTAGGGTTGAGAGTGAGTTGCAGAAGGGAGGCAGAGGATGAGGGAGCTTTAGATTCAGCACTGAGAGATTTATCTTTCATCCTGAAAGCAGGTGTAATTTATTGGAAGGTTAAATTTTTTTTTTTAATTAAGGGATGTAACATGGTCAGATTGGCATTTTACAAAAATCACTAGTTGTCACCGAAGAGTTAAATTGGAGGGGACTGAGATTAGGCATTCAGATTCTAGTTAGAATGTTACTGCAATGGGTTAGAAAATTTTAAAAAGTAAGGTTCTTGATTAAAGTGACAGAGTAGATGTGATATTCCCAGGCAAATCCCCTCAAATCCACCTGCTGATCAAGGGGGAGGTCAGGGAGAGGCTTCCTTTGAACTTTCTTCTTAGCTTTAACCTCCAGTCTGCCACCTAGTAACCCTAGACCCCACCAGTCTGTGAAAGGCTGCAATTAAGAAGTTCCCACCCTCTCATGAGTGTTTGGATTTGCATGGAGTTAGGAATCTCACGAATGTTATGCTTTTACAAAGTAGTGCATTGGTGAAATAAAAGGCAGACTTTATATACCAGGAAATATCTCTGGGCAAGTGCCATTTCTTTTGGTGACTACTTTGCCTGTGTGTTTATACAATGAGGGTCCGAGGTTTTGGGAAATCTCTGCTCGGTGTGTGTGTGTGTCCTATTCTCCCCATGTCCTCTTGCCTGCTATCACCTTGGAAAATGAAACCTTGCTTGCCATCTACTTAGGAGCAAACCTTCCCATTGCAAAGTTGGACTCAGTGAATTTTCAGATACTGCTATGTGATTGGGGATATATTTCTCTGGCCTTTTTGTCAGGTTTTTCATTCTAAAACAATGAAAATTTTATACACACACACTGATCATTTTTATGAGCTCTGTAGCATGGGGAGTTTCAGTTTTATTTATCGCATGTATCACTTTGTCTATGTCTTTATATATGTATTTTAGAAATTTTCTTAGTAGTTCCATGGGAAATGGAATCCTGGTTTATGTAAGGTAAACTCCAGCATCCTTCTTTATTGGGAGTGAAGCATTGGGCAGGTTACTTAACCTCTCTGAGACTCAGTATCTTCATGGGTAAAATGAAAGTGTCTTGTTAACTCTAAAGTGCATCCTGAAAAACTATTGTTTTTGTTATTATTATTAATAACGCAGTTTGAATATATTTCAAATATCAGGGTAACCTTTGTAAATCTTTCTTACTGTGGTTATAGTGAATCTAGATGGCTCTTAGAGATATCAAATCTGCTATTTTTTTTTAGATGAATATTAGAGGAACTGCTCTCAACTGAGTAGGACAGAGTATTTGTTGATTTATGTGTTTAAGTTCTTGAGAAATTTCTACTGTAGTTTCTGCCTATAGCTAGCTACTCTTATTAATAATTTATTATGAAAAACAAAAATAAACTTTTTAAAGTGCTTGCTTGACTGCTGATATTGCATTTTCACCTGATCAGTTAAACTCATCTTCACAATTACCACAAGGGTTAATTTAGATGACCACCATTGTTCCCATTTTGCAGATGAAGAAATTATCTTGAATTCCAGCCCTGGCTGACCTTGTTGACTTCAACATCCTTGCTTACATCCCTTCCCAGAGGCTAGTTCCTCAGCCTCTTGAAATCTGTGACCTTCAGCTATACTCCATACATCAAATCTTTTAAGCTAGAAAAAAAAACCCAGAATTTTAGTCATTCAGAACAGGAAGTACCCTTATCGATCATTTAATTCAACCCTATCATTTTTCAGATAGGGTGACAGAAGAAGGGACTTGACCAAGTGAGTTATTAGCAGAGCAGAGAATAGATCCCAAGTGTCTTTTTTTCTGTTTGGGGATTCTTTCAGCTGCACCACTGCATCTTCCCAGAGAGACTTCTTTTCTTACCATCAACATTAGTGTGTAACCATGTACATAAGACATAACCAAAGCAGTGGCAACTGTGAACTTGAATCAAAACATGAAGTTTAGTTTCAATGTGGAGAATATTTTCATGCTTCTGTTTCCTTCCTGTTGGATAAAAACTCAGAGACTTGGTTCTAGTTTGCATCAGTCCACAAGATTTTCTTAACCAAATAAGCATTATTTGAACTTTACTCTCTAGGAACTTAAGACTAGAATGAATTCAGTTCAATTTGAGATACATTTATTGGAGGCCTACATGTCAGGTACTGAAAACACATTGCCTGTGTTTTCCAGAAACTTACACACCTGGAGCAGAGAGAGAGATCTCAGGAGTTAAATGCCATACAAGGTGAGATGATGGGTAGCAGAAGTATGCATACAGTGTTCAGTACTGCATAGGTGCCAAGAGGGAGGGGTCACCCTGGCCTAGAGAGGCTGTGGATGAATCACAGAAGAGGTGACTCTCTTAAGCCAAATTTTAGGGGTAAATAAGTGTTTCCCAGATAATTGAGCTAGTAGTGGTCCTGATGAGGGATAATGGAGGTGAGGATTAAGATGTATCCATTGGCTTGTGCAATATGGAGTTCACAGGTGTTCTTGGTGAGAGTGTCTAGGGTTGAGTTGAGGAGTGAATGATAGAATCTAACCACAGTGAAACTGGACAACTCTTTCTAGACACGTGGTTATAAAAAGAGGGAAGGAGAGGGCGGTAGCTACTAGATAGGGATATGGGAAAGGGAGGGACATTAAAGTGAGGAGACACTTGCTCGTGTTTCCCAGGAGTAAAGGAAGGATCCGGGAGAAAGGAGGATCTGGACCATCACAGATTGAAGGACCACTGGTGGAAAGGGATAAGATGAAGAACAACTGGAAGAATGTGCCTGGAGCGGTGTGAGGAACATATCTTCCTTGGGAACTGGAGGGAGAAGTTTAAGAGGGAGTGGGTGAGTCAGATGGTTGTTGGTGTAGACGAAAGAGGATGAGGAAATTCAGGCTGGCTCACTTGTTTTGTCTGTTGAATATTGTCTGTGAGATCCTCTGAAGGAGAGGGATGAAGGGAAGACATAGGGGGCTTCAGGTGAGTGGAGAGGTTTGGAGCCACCATTGAAGGGGCAAAGAAGGAACTGGTCACATATGATTAAGAGCAATGCCTGTTTAGGCACACTAAGGGCTCAGCTGATGTTAAAGAGCTCAGACCTCCCCTGGCAACAATCTAAAGATTGTTGCGGCACCATCCTGGATGCCACTGTGGATGGTGTCTAGAGTGAAGGGTTTGTTGTTCTATTACGGTCTCTATAAATTTGTATGCTTGGTTTAGGGTTTTATCAGTGTTATTTTCTGAGCACTTGATTCCTCATCTCTTTTTTCAATTTTTTTTTTTTTTTAATTTCCATAGGTTATTGGGGAACAAGTGGTGTTTCGTTACATGAGTAAATTCTTTAGTGGTGATTTGTGAGATTTTGGTGTGCCCATCACCCACAGAGTATACACTGTACCCTATTTGTAGTATTTTATGCTTCACCCCCCCCCCACTCTTTCCAAGTCCCCAGAATCCATGGTATTATTCTTATACCTTTGTGTCCTCATAGCTTAGCTCCACGTATCAGTGAGAACATACAATGTTTGATTTCCCATTCCTGAGTTACTTTACTTAGAATACTAGTCTTCATTCTCATCCAGGTTCCTGCAAATGCCATTGATTCATTCCTTTTTATGGCTGAATAGTAGTCCATCATATATATATGTGTATATATGCATATGTGTGTGTGTGTGTGTGTGTGTATACCAGTAGTGAGATTACTGAATCAAATGGTAGTTCTACTTTTAGGTCTTTAAAGAATCTCCACACCGTTTTGCATGGCAGTTGTACTAGTTTACATTCCCACCAGCAGTGTAGAAGTGTTCCCTCTTCACCACATCTACGTCAACCTCTACTATGTTTTGGTTTTTTGATTATGGCCATTCTTGCAGGAGTAAGGTGGTATCACATTGTGGTTTTAATTTGTGTTTTCCTGATCATTAGTGATGTTGAGCATTTTTTCATATGTTTGTTGGCCCATTTGTGTATCTTCTTTTGAGAATTGTCTATTCATGTCCTTAGCCCACTTCTTGATGAGATTCTTTTTCTTGTTGATTTGTTCGAGTTCATTGTAGATTCAGGATATTAGTCCTTTGTCAATGTACAGATTGTGAAGATTTTTCCCCACCCTATGGGTTGTCTGTTTACTCTGACTGTTCCTTTTGCCATGTAAAAGCTCTTTCATTTAATTAAGTCCCAGCAATTTATCTTTGTTTTTATTGCATTTGCTTTTCGGTTCATGGTCATGAAATCCTTGCCTAAGCCAACGTTTAGAAGGGTTTTCAATGTTATATTCTGTAATTTTTATTGTTTCAGTTCTTAGATTCAAGTTCTTAATCCATCTTGAGTTGACTTTTGTATAAGGTGAGAGATGAAGAGCCAGTTTCATTCTCCTACATGTGGCTAGCCAATTATCCCAGCATCATTTGTTGAAAAGGGTTTCCTTTCCCCACTTAATGTTTTTGTTTGCTTTTTTCCCCCACTTTTGTTTTTGTTTGCTTTGTTGAAGATCAGTTGGCTGTAAGTATTTGGGTTTATTTCTGGGTTCTCTATTCTGTTCCATTGGTCTATGTGCCTATTTTTATACCAGTACCATGTTGTTTTGGTAACTATGGCCTGATAGTATAGTTTGAAATCAGGTAATGTGATGCCTCCAGATTGTTCTTTTTGCTTAGTCTTGCTTTGGCTGTGCAGGCTCTTTTTTGGTTCCATATGAATTTTAGAATTTTTTTTTCTAATTATGTGAAGAATGATGGTGGTATTTTGATGGGATTTGTAGACTGCTTTTGACAGTATGGTCGTTTTCACAATGTTGATTCTACCCATCCATGAGCATGGGATGTGTTTCCATTTGTTTGTGTAGTCTACAATTTCTTTCAGCAGTGTTTTGTAGTTTTCCTTGTAGAGGTCTTTCATGACCTTAGTTAGGTTTATTCCTAAGTATTGTATTTTATTTTATTTTTTGCAGCTATCACAAAAGGGGTTGAGTTCTTGATTTGATTCTCAGCTTGGTCACTGTTGGTATATAGAAGGGCTGCTAATTTGTGTAGATTAATCTTGTATCTGGAAACTTTGCTGAATTCTTTGATCAGTTCTAGGAGCTTTCTGGAGGATTGTTCAGGTCTTCTAGGTAAACGATCATATCATCAGCAAACAGTGACAGTTTGACTTCCTCTTTACCGATTTGGATGGCCTTTATTTCTTTCTCGTGTCTGATTGCTCTGGCAAGGATTTCCAGTACTATGTTGAAGAGGAGTGGTGAGAGTAGGCATCCTTGTCTTGTTCCAGTTCTCAAAGGGAATGCTTTCAATTTTTTCCCCATTCAGTATTATGTTGGCTATGGGTTTGTCATAGATGGCGTTTCTTAAGGTATGTCCCTTATATGCTGATTTTGCTAAGTGTTTTAATCATAAAGGGGTGCTGGATTTTGTTGAATGCTTTTTCTGCATCTGTTGAGATGATTATGTGATTTTTGTTTTTAATTCTGTTTATGTGATGTATGACATTTATTGACTTGCATATGTTAAACCGTCACTGCATCCCTGGTATGAAACCCACTTGATCATGGTGTATTATCTTTCTGATATGTTGTTGGATTTGGTTAACTAGTATTTTGTTAAGGATTTTAGCATCTGTGTTCATTGGGGATATCGGTCCTTTCCTGGTTTTGGTATTAGGGTAATACTGGCTCCATGGAATGATTTAGGGAGAGTTCCCTCTTTTTCTGTCTTGTGGACTAGTGTCAATAGAACTGGTAGCAATTCTTCTTTGAATGTCTGGTAGAATTCTGCTATGAACCCATCTGGTCCTGGACTTTTTTTGTTGGTAATTTAAAAATTACCATTTAGATCTCACTGATTGTTATTGGTCTGTTCAGGGTATCTAATTCTTACTGATTTAAGCTAGGAGGGTTATATTTTTCCAGGAATTTATCCATCTCTTCTAGGTTTTCTAGTTTATGTGCATAAAGTTGTTCATAGTGGCCTTAAATGATCTTTTGTATTTCTGTGGTGTCAGTTGTAATAATCCTGTTTCATTTCTTATCGAACTTATTTGGATTTCCTCTCTTCTTTTCTTGGTTAATCTTAATGGTGTATCGATTTTATTTATCTTGCCAAAGAACCAGCTTTTTGTTTCATTTGTTTATTTTATTTTATTTTTTTGTTTAGATTTTATTAATTTTTGCTCTGATCTTGATTATTTCCTTTCTTCTGATGGATTAAGGATTGTTGGACAAGGCCATTTATCATTATATAATGTCCCTCTTTGTCTTTTTAAACTGCTGTTGCTTTAAAGTTTATTTTGTCTGATATAAGAATAGCTACTACTGCTTGCTTTTGGTATCCATTCGCATGAAATATCTTTTTCCACCCCTTTACCTTACATTTGTGCAAGTCCTTATATGTTAGATGAGTCTCTTGAAGGAAGCAGATAGTTGGTTGGTGACTTCTTATCCATTCTGCAATTCTGTATCTTTTAAGTGGAGCATTTAGGCCATTTACATTCAATGTTAGTATTGAGATGTGAGGTACAATTTGTCGTACCATTTGTTGCCTGTATACCCTGGTTTTTTGTTTTTTAAATTGTATTTTTGTTTTATAGGTTCTCTGAGATTTATGTTTTAAAGAGGTTCTGTTTTGATGTGTTTCCAGGATTTGTTTCAAGATTCAGAGCTCCTTTGAGCAGTTCTTGTACTGGTGGCTTGGTAGTGGTGAATTCTCTTAGCATTTATCTGTGTGAAAAAGACTGTATCTTTCCTTCACATATGAAACTTAGTTTCACTGGATACAAAATTTTTGGCTGGTGATTGTTGTGTTTGAGGAGGCACACCAATCCCCTCTGGCATGTAGGGTTTCTGCTGAGAAATCAGCTGTTAATCCGATAGGTTTTCCTGTATAGGTTACCTGGTGCTTTTGTCTCATAGCTCTTAAGATTCTTTCTTTCATTGTAACTTTAGATAACCTGATGATAATGTGCCTAGACGATGATCTTTTTGTGATGAATTTCCCAGGTGCTCTTTGTGCTTCTTGTATTTGGATGTCTAGGTCTCTAGCAAGGCTGGGGAAGTTTTCCTTGATTATTCCCCTAAATATGTTTTCCAAACTTTTGTATTTCTCTTCTTCCTCAGGAACACCAGTTATTCTTAGGTTTGGTCATTTAACATAATCACAGACTTCTTGGAGGCTTTGTTAGTATTTTCTTATTCTTTTTTCTTTGTCTTTGTTGGATTAGGTTAATTTGAAGACCTTGTCTCTGAGCCCTCAATTTCTTTCTTCTACTTGTTCAGTTATATTGCTGAGACTTTCCAGTTCATTTTGCATTTCTATAGTAAGTGTGTCTATTGTTTCCTGAAGTTTTGATTGTTTTTCGTTTATGCTATCTATTTTCTTGAGTATTTCTCCCTTCACTTCTTGTATCAGTTTTTGGATTTCCTTACATTGGGCTTCACCTTTCTCTGGTGCCTCCCTGATTAGCTTAATAATTAACTTCCTGAATTCTTTTTCAGGTAAATCAGGGATTTCTTCTTGGTTTGGGCCCATTGCTGGTAAACTAGTGTGATTTTTTGGAGGTATTAGAAACCTTGTTTTGTCATATTACCAGAGTTGGTTCCTGGTTCCTTCTCATTTGAGTAGCCTCTGTCAGAGGGAAAGTCTAGGGCAGAAGGCTGTTTTTCAGATTCTTTTGTCCCACAAGGTGGCCAGAGCTGTAGTGATTGTTGTCTCTTTTCTGAATCTGGCCACTCTGTACAGACAACCCCCAGTACCAGCCTAGAGCCTGGTAGACTTGGTGCTTCTCATGTACTGCTGCTACCACCATGATGCTGTCCACTAAAGAACACTTTCTGTCTTGGGTCTACCAGGCTCCAGGCTGGTAGTGGGGGGTTGTCTGTACAGAGTCCTGTGATGTGAACCATCTGTCGGTCTCTCTGTCATGGATACCGGCACACTATTTGGGTTGTCTCCTGGGTCCTACAGGAGCAATCTGCTTCCTTCAGGGGGTCTGTGGGTCCTCTCAGGCTTCCTGATTTATGCCTGCAATCATTCTGGAGTAAAAATTCATGATGGGAGCCTCCACATGCTGCTCTGTTCATCTAAGTCAGCGCTGCAATGTAGTCCTGCCTCCCATCTGCCGTGATCCCCTCCCTCACTTTTGATTCTTCATCTCTTGATTCCTCTACAGATACTTTTATGGTTCTACAAATCGGGGTTGCCCAGGACAAGGATAACAGCAAGAAATATCTCAAATTCCCTCTAAAATCTCTAAGATCTAATTAGCACTTATATGGAAAAGCCATATTCCTAATAAAAATAAGATACAGAAACCTCCAAGTTGGCACTGTAAGAAGAATTTCTTAAAAAGGAAGGAAAAACAAATTAAGAAATCTCAGCCTTTCTTTGCAAGCTTCACCTTCCTCCTGGTGCTTCTCACATACTACTGCTGCAACCATGATGCACTAAAGAATATTTTCTGCCTTTAACATTTGGGATAAGTATCTAGGTAAAAGACTCATCCATTTGTCCAGCTGAGTCGTACAACAGCAGTTGCGTGGAGACAGAAATGGGAAAATAGAGAGAGGATTTGTGAATTTACATCTTCATTTAAGTTACACATTTCTAGCTTGAAGAACCCATAGGAGTTTCTGGGCATATGTTGCTTCCATGCCTTCTACCTCAGCTTCCTCATTGGTACAATGGGTTAGTAAAAGTGCCTATTTCACAGGAGTAGAGTGAGGGTTAAATAGAGAAGGCTCCACGTAAGTTTGCTACTATTATCATTATTAGAGCAAGCTCATTTGTTTCCATCTTGCTTTCCTGTCTGCATTTTAAAATTACCTTGTTCTCATTGTAAGAAACATACGGAAAATACTTCTAATTTAGTTTTAGATGTGAGCATTTTGGTCTAGAGACACATTTTAATCATGGAGGCAAGGGTCATCTCTTTAAATTTTATTTTGCCCTTTTACAGAGCTTGAGCATGCTCAGAGGGTAAATAGAAACGTCTTTGGCTAATTTTTGGAAGCAAACGCCAGAGCCAAATGATGAGGATGATGTGGGGACTGATCCTCCCTTTGAGCCAGGATAGTTGCTTCTGATAACAAAACACTTAGGGCTCTATAGTTTATGTAGTGTTTTAAAAAATCCATGTTATTAAATGCTCACAGATTTTTAGTTATTCTAATTTTAAGGGTATGAAAACTGAGACTTACTCCATATCTACAAATAGGCAAGACTTGATCAAAGTCCCCTGATTCCACATCCCATACTCTTTGTACTCTCCCTTACTGGGTAGAAATTTAATGTGAAAGCTAGTTTTCCCTTGAGGTCATGGAGGCACAATCTGGCTACTCAGTGCATTCCTTGTTTGAGGGTTAAGATAAATGCTGGCTAGTGTGAAGCTCCTTCCTATATATTTTCTCAAACCCTCATTGGGGAAGATGAGTGAAACACAGCCTACTTGATTGTTTAGAAACCCACAAGTTTCTAGTAAATACCATACATGTTCTTGAATTTGCCACATGTGTGAACTCTTGATGGGTTGGGAAAAGTAGCCTTGGAGTTAAAAAAAATTCCTATCCTTCTACACCTTATTATTCCCTTTAAGTTTTACAGAAGTATCACTTTCAGTTTTAAACTTCCTGATTTCATAGCATCAATAATTTGTTTTGAGTCTATTTATATCTAGTAATTTAAAATACTTTAGATATAAACTTCTAGGATGTTGACTAAAGAAAGAGGGAAATGTGATGGGAGAAATGAGTCTGTGGTAAGGGAAGTTTGTAAACCATCGTGGGGAAGCTTAAAAATTCTGCAGCCACTCTAACTTACTTCCCATCCAGAAAAATAGTTGGAAAGAAGCAGCTGCAATGTTCTGCTAAGCTGATTGTACCAGGACAAGCATCATCACCTCGTTAATGTCATACTTTCCACCCATCTCCTCTCTCCCTTCTTTGTAGCACTCTTTCCTTTCCTTCACTTCTTTTACCTCCTTTCTCTGCTCCAACACCTTGGATCTTGAGTTTTTTTTCCATTAGTGTCCTCTTCAATAAAATAAGCCAATACCTAACAAACAACACGAAAGAAAGAAAATTGCTTAAGGAGAAAAATACAGTCTTTGTTCAGGAGAAATAGTGATTTGTTTCCTGGGAGAATTATAAAAAAGAGGCTCACAATCACTTCTTTGCAAAGTTGCAGATCAAGGTTGTATTGCTGCTTGCAGATAATTTGGAAGCAATGTGTAGGTTTGAAAAATGACCCATTCCTTCACAGGTGAAACTTAGACTATCCCATTCTATCATAATTATCGACATATTTAGATTGAAGTGATTGTGGAATGCGTTGTCCTTACAGATATTCAGGGACATGACGACGAGTGACTCTGATGGGAATGATTGAAAATGGTACAGTTCACCATCACAGCCCCTGAAATGGCTGAGATATGCAAAAGTGCTGGTTTGATCCAAAAGGTATAAATAGCACTAGAAGGGGAAGGCTGAGCAGGGCTTGCAGGCTGCTGTGTTGGAGGAACAATTTGACAGAGACAGAGCAAGATGATGATAAATTGGAAAAAGGATAATTTGTCATGATTACCTCTTTCCCCCTCCTCCCTAGAGAGAGTAGCTTGCACCCATTGGAATTCATGTGTGGGGGAAAAAAGCATTATAACCAAGAAAACATATCATTTTATATTTTCCTTTTCTGGGTCTACACTTTGGGTGTATAGAGTCATCAGATTGTGAAAGTTCTGCTAAAAAGATGTGGCATGTTGCAGGATTTCTCTAAGGTTTGAGACATTTTAGTTCCAGTAGCTTCTTTGTTAGGAGGTGCTGCTCCTAGATGCAAGTACTTTGGATTTATTATCACTTATGCAGTCATCAGACAACCTAGCCGCCTCCACCAATTTTGCTACAAATGCATTTGCCCCATAAACTCAAATGGTGCTAACTGCTATCATGGGTTTGAAGACAAATCTTAAAATTTTTGTAGCAAAAACTTTGAATAGCCTGCCTGTTTTTCCTTTTTAAAATAGCATTTACTATTTTTAAAAATAAAAGTAGCACATATTCAATGTAGCATTTTTTGAAATATAGAAAAGTGTGAAGATGAAGAAATAGAATATTATTGATAATTCCATCACCCGTATGTGAGTATGTTAAGATTCCCTGCGGACCTTGGAGTCTTCTGCCTGATTCACGATAGATGTAGTTTTCTTTGTTCCACCACTCCTCTTCTTTTCTCTGCTCATAGTTGCCCTTTCTCTCTTGTCACCTGTCTCCTTTTGTGTCTGTGATTTTGGTTCATTGGCTCTGCCTTTGGGGTACTCACTTGCTTCCTTTGGAAACTGCACTGAAGGAGCATGGTGATAGTTTTTTTACACCAAAACTTGATGGGCCACGGGAATATTTTACAGAAAAACAACTCCATCAATTTCCAAATGTAAGGTTGCTCTAGAACAGCGTTTGGAGATTTCTACCCTGTGGTAAGAAAATGCCTGCCCAAATCCATCACTCTAGGAGATGACGGTGGGTTACAATGGCAAACTCTGGTGGAAGAAATGGGGCTGAAACCAGGGTTGCCAGATTTAGCAAATAAAAATATAGGATGCCCAAATGTTTTTTGAGGCATACCTATATTAAAGAAAATTTTGTTGATCTGAAATTCAAATGAACTGGTCACCCAATATTTTGTCTATCAAACCCTAGCTGAAATAGTAGTTAAACCTCCAGAAAGACAAGGGATTATGGAACAGAAAAAGGTGACTAGGGAAGGTGGCCTCATCTCACTTCAGTGCATTCATGGAAGCCTTGTTCATTTCTAGACATGGATGGCTCCACCCACTGGGCCTAAGTCTGACCTGTACTCTCCTTTCCCTGCCCTCAAATGATCAGCTTCTGATGGGGATTCTGATGCCTTAAAACTCTTTATCCACCATTGCCACCACCCCTGTCCAGTTCAGGCCGTTGGTGGTCACCTGGACCATTGTGATGCCTTCCTAGACCAGCCTGTATATGAACAAAATGAAAGCTCCTCTGATGCAGCTTTTACAGTGCTGCTGAGAGCTCTTTCTAAATGTAAATCTAGGGAAGTCTACTCCCTCTGCTTAAAACCTTTCAAAACATTCCCAATGCTCTTAAGCTCTCTACTCTAGAAAGCCTGGCCAGACCTTCCTGATGTGGCCTCTGTCTTCCTCTTTACCCTCATGCCAGGTTTCTCCTTATTCCTTTATATTCATCCTAATTTTCCCTCCCGTTCTCTGAATAAAAGATCTTCTTACTGGATTGTAGACAATTGTACATTAAAAAAAGCACTCAAAAAACATTCATTTCTTCTCTACCAAGTGCCATTCGTAGAGGTGAACAAGATGTGGTTCCTATCCTCATGTAGGTCTAGGCCAGGACTCAGCACTCAGAGGTATACAGGGGCTGGGACGGCCATACTATGCGGGAAAAGAGTGAGTGAAACATGTCTTTCTTGCTCTATCCTACCTTTTCCACTTTTGGTAGAAACATGAACATAAGAAACATTTTGTTTTTCCTTGAACTGTACTATTAAAAAGACAATAGCACAAGCTTAATGATAAATGGAGCTGACCTAGGCCTCACTGCTAGGGGCATGTCTTAGTCCATTCTGGATTCTGTAACAAAATTACAGAACTGGGTAATTTATAAATAATAGGAGTTTATTGTTCATGGTTCTGGAGGCTGGGAAGTTCAAGACCGAGGTGCCAGCTGCTTTGCTGTCTGCTCTTCATAGATGGAAACTTTTTGCTGTGTGCTCATGTGACAGGAGAGATGAACAGTGTCCTCACATGGTAGAAGGACAAAGGGGGCTCCCTAAGCTTCTTGTATAAGGGCACTAATCCCATTCATGAGGGCTCTGCCCTCATAACTTGGTGGCCCCAAAGGCCCTCACCTGTTACCATTCTCATATTAATAATAATTAATTGCCATTAAGTTTTGACATATGAACTTGGGGGGATACATTCAGACCATAGAAAGGCACAAGAAAAAGTGATAGCAACAGCGGTAAATCAGAACCCATTTAAAGGGGCAGTCATTACTCAGTTCTAGTCAGTTGTTACCATGAGGGTATTTCAAGAGAAATCAGAAATCAGAATTTTAATGTGAAAACCTTCATTAATGACAGTAATTAAAAACAATGTCCACAAACCCACAAAGCTCTGAGAGCCAGATTGAATGGATCTGTGGGTTTGTTTTTTTTTTCCTGAGTATCTAGTATGAGAACACTGCCAACTGCCTGGTTCACTCATCCCATCCAATTTACTTAGAAAACTCTTACTCACTCTTAAATGTCACAAACACCCCATTGTACCCCATAAATATATAGAATTATTATTTCTCAATAAAAAAGTTACTTCTGACAATAACCTTTCTTAGCTGCTGCCCTTAACCCTTGGCTATGTCAAATTCCCCCCCAGGGTGTTTCTGTTATAGGAGGCACTACAGGAAGCCTTTCTTTCCCTATCCTAGCACTTATCCCACTGTGTTATAGCTGCCTAGGCAGTTATTTCTCTTCCTTCATCGTCTGTAGTAACCTCCACATGGGCAGTAGCTCTGTGTATCCTGCTGGCTTCTGTTCTTACCTGCAGTATTCCTGTCTCCAACCTGCGTGGCCATGAACCTGCTGTAACTTCTCTACTACTCCATTAGGAGTTGGGCTGTTCATTTATTTGCAGGATTCTGCCCACGCCCTCTGCCTTTTCCTCATCTTCATGCTCCAGGCTTGGGTCAGCCACTGTGCTCTACAAGATGTGGGGGGTGGGGGTGGGTTGAATCCTGCTTGCTTCTTGCCACAAAGATCAGAGTATGAATTATAAGCAGATCTCTTGTTGGACAGAAGTATGGATGCTCTGGCACTTTCTGTGTAACACATCCAAAGTGACCCTTCTTTCTCCCACCAACTTCGTGACTGCTAATATTTAGCCATTCTGCACCTAAGATCACCTGGCTTCATAAATGCTCCTCAGTATTCAGCAAAATGTACCAAACACTTTTGATATGTAAGGACGATGCACTCAGAAGGAAGTTTTATGACAAAAGCTACTTCAGGTAAGACCTTGATGTTATTCTAAGTCAATTCTTCATAGTAAATATTCTACTGTATTTGTTTAGAAGCCAAGGTTTTTTATCCCCTTAAAAATGTATCCTTTATTTATCAGTTCAATTTCTGATGTTCTATATGAAGACTGAGAGGTACTTTACAATGTGTAAAGGAAGGAGATAGGGTTGTGTGTGTGTGTGTCCCAGTGTCAGCTTGGCGGGAGATCTTCTGCTGGTTGCATCTAGTCTTACTTCCACAAACATGAGGATAACCACTTCTGTGTCTTCTGGGCCCTATTTTTTACTCAGTACATGGGTGCATGTGTGTGTGTGTGCAGGTATGTGTATGTGAGTGTGTGTGTGTGTCCTTACAAGTGATCTGGGCCATTGAATGAAGCATTTTTGACATGGAGTGGACTGTATAAGAGGCTGGGAAATCTCTAAGGGCAGAAAGGAGATGAATATCTCATGAGTGATGCACTGGTTTCCATTGATTGGTAGTTGTTGGTAGATAACAATGGGGAAGCCAGGTTTTCTTTCTGCTCCCAGGCTGACGATGATGATGAATGGCTCCTGCTGGGGCACATGCCTGTGGTCTCTCCATCTCACTCATTTTGTCTATGTGATTCCTCCTCTTCCTTTCTCTTGGCCCGTGGAGACTTTTATCTAGTCTAGTGGCAGAAACAATCTCCTCTCAATGTCTGCTCTCAATCTGTTTTACACCTAGCCCAGTGGCTTTTGAACTCAATATTTAAGAATAGTCCCTTGTGGTTTTCTAGTTCTTCAGTGTGTCATTTACCTCCAAGCAGTAGGTGGCTCACATCTAGGTGTCTAGGCAAAGAGGGGATGTCCTTGGAAAAACAGTGAGGAAATTCCATGAAAGCAGACATGAAGGAAAACACACTAATTACTACTTCAAATTATTATTATATATTATGTCCTACTTGCTTGTAAATATATATGCAAGATTTTAATAGGAGAACATCTGTGGAGGGTAGACTTTAAAAAAATTCAGGCATATTTGCTAAGCTGACTTTAAATCAAATAAGGATGGTAATTTGCATCACCCTTGGTTTGCAAGGTGCTTTTACATGTGATGTTAATCTCATATCCAGCTTGTGAAACAGGCAGGATCTGCAGTGTTTTTCTATTTCATGAAAAAGGATCAGAGAGGTTATAGAACTTCCACAGAGTTGCAAAGTGAGTACATGTCAGCGGACCCAGGACTTTGGACTCTAGTCCAAGTCTCATTCTGCTACCCTAAGACTGCTTCAATATGATTTGGAAGGGTTAGCCCTGTCACTGAGTAAGCTATGCCTCATAAGTGCCCATCTGAGCACAGGATGTTTCTTTATCGATGGCATCATACATACCATCCTTTGTCCCACATACAGTCAATTCTAGATGGATAAGATGCCTTAAGTGATCTTTCACGAAGAGGCCCTCTTGGTCTTTTTTTTTTCTACCACAACTTATAGGACTGCTGAAAACTTTGACCTATTTCATAGATAAGTATTTAATTATTAGTTAATCCGCCTATCAACTATTTATTGATGCCTAGTCCTGGGTTAGGCTGTGGGAAAAGAAATGTATAATTTGTTCTTTGACCAGAACGCACAGGAATGAGGAACAGCAAATGAGGCTTAGTAAGTGGCTGACTGCTGGTTGCAGTGATAGCGGTGTTTTTACAGTGTTGTGGGAGAACAGGGGCAGGACCATTAACCAAAACCATGGCAGGGAAAGTTTTAATGGAGTGAACTGAGAAGTTGATCAGGCTGGAATGGGGAAAGGACATTCTAGCAGAGGGGTAGCCTTAAAGAAAATCATGGAAGCCTGGGAGTGCAAAGGCCAGCGTGACTGGTGTTGGGGTGAGGGGTGAGTGATGGGACAAGAGCCATGGAAATTGACTAGAGGTTGGATTGTGAGGGGCCCTAGAACCTAGACTATGTCTAAACTTTATGCCGAAGCAGGTGGGAATTGCTTAGGGATGGTAATAAAGGGGGTGATAATAGCAATTTTAAAAAATCTTTCTTGCAGCAGAGGATGATTTAGAGAGAAATGAGACTTTAGGCTGTAACATCAGTTAGGAGAGGAAGAGGGCCTACACCTGGGCACCATCCAGGCTGTGGGAGAGGACAGGGATACATTTGTGAGGTGGTTAGGAGAGGTAATTGACATTGGTAGAGATGGATGGGTTATGGTGATGCTTAAGAGAGGAAAATCCTTAGGCACCATCTAATTCCTGGACAGGTGGAGGATATGGGCTCTCACAAGAAAGGGAAGCCTTAGGGGAGGAACAGGTGATGAGCATGAGGATGATAGTTTGCATCACCCTTGGTTTGCAAAGTGGTTTTACATGTGATGTTCATTTTATACCCAGCTTGTAAAATAGGCAAGATAGGTAGGGTTTGGTCAGGTACATCAGAAGGTTCCATGGCAGTGTTTAATAGGCAGGGGGCAATGGTGATCCAGTGTGAGCAGAGGTACACACTTCCAGCCCTCAGTTAACTCACAGGGAAGCTCTTGTTGCCTCTTCTGCCATCCAGTGATATCAACCTGAGATCTGAGAGGGGATCTGGACTAATAGGAAAGAGATGTTCTCAGCTGCACTCTAAAGGTTTGTCTTTATGCTACAGGATCTTCATCTCATGAGCTTAAGACCTGGAGAGAGGAAAGGTGAGAAATTTGCAAAGCAGCTGCAATTAAAATCAAGAATTAAAGAATAATGTCCTTGCCTGATCTGTTAGGGAACAAGAGGAATAACTTCAAATCAAACCTCAGTTGATCCAGATCTAAAATAGATTTAAATCAGTTCTCCAAAGCCTGGGCAGATTTTTAAATCAAAACCTGTGTTTCAGGTTCCTTTTGTTAAAGAAATGCCCTTACTTGGTGGAACATCAAAACCTCATTAAATTGCAAACATTGGACTATAAAAGATGGAGAATGAGCAATTCTACTTAGCTGCTGCAGCCCTCCACACGGTGCCCCAGAAGGACAATGAGTTCCAAAGGTCAGGGTTACACATGGCGTGGTAAGTGTTTTTCTCCTTCTAACACTCAACAGACTTGGAAAATGGCCAATGTTAGAGACACAGAAAGAGAGAAGGATAGGGGAAGAGGGAGGGAGAGAGAGAGAGAGGGAGAGAGGGGGTTGGGGAAGGGGGGTGGAGAGAGAGAGAGAGAGAGAGAGAGAGTCAGTGTCAGTGTCAGTCTGTAGTCAGGCTTCTTCAAGAAAGAAAAAAAAACCCCCCCCCCCCCCCCCAGAAAAAAAAAAATTGAAGAAAGGCAAACCCTGAAGAAAAGCAGACAGCTGCTAACTAGTTGTCTAGCTGTCTATTTGTGGACACTTCCTTTCATCTTGTCATATCTTTTGTGGTGTTTGAAATGTTTGGAGCTTAAGAGTGGAAGAACACTCTGTGGAATCCAAACTTTTATTAAAAGAAAGGGAAAGGGAGACAGCACAGTTCTGATAACAAGTGAGTATTTCAATGTTGGGGCCATATTTTGCCCAAATATCAAGCAGAAGAACCCTCTATTTCTAGCTAAATGAAGCAGAACACATATTTTGATTAAAAATACAGAAGAAGATAACGTGTAGGAAACCAACTTATTTTGTGGGAAGGCTGCAGAGGGATACAAATGGACCTTAAGAAGGGGCCAGGAGGAGAGGGGCCTCCTTCCCAGGCTTGGCCAGGGTCCCTTTGTGCTGGTTCATTGGAATGCTAATTTCTGCTCCATTGTCCCTGAGAAGGCACTCTGCTTTCTCGCACTGGAAGCCCTTTCTCACTCTCTTGTCTTTGGTGGTCTTCACCAGCTGCTTCTATTAGCTTAGAGCCTCAGGAGATTTTATTTCCATGAATGTTGTTTTGTGCAGACCTCTGTTTCTGTTTGATCGATTCATCCATTTGATTCTCATTCCTTCTTGCATTCATCTTCAGGGGTTAAACCACCAGATTATGGTTTCCTTGTCAAAATTAGAAACCCAAAGTGGACTGTCACAAGGATCCTGGGGATTTTGTCTTTGACATCCATTTCGGAGGAAATGGAGATTGAAATCTTAGCAGGAGAATCTCTTCAGGGACTCTGATTTTTCTTTAAAAGGAACCAAGTCCTGAATTAAAATAAATACCTAGACTTCAGATGAGGCATCAGAGAATCAACAGAGGGCCTAAGTCTTTGTTTCGCTGGCTGTCTGTGTGCACCATAATTAAGGGGAAAGAGCTTAGGGAATTATCCACAGCTCAGTTTTCATAGCCAGTTTTCTTTTCAAATTGGATACTTAACATATCGCTCAGAAAATGTATTTCAAAGACTTCGCTAGGTGCCTGTGGTATGCTGTGGCATTGACAGATGGGCAGAAGCTGGAAAGATGGGTGGGTTCTGTTCCTTCGTGTCCTAAAATACCAACAGCTGTTGGGCTGTACATTTCAGTGCTACTTGGCGCTTTTTACCTAGCATTGGAGTACGTTGTGCTCTTCTGTCGTTTCCTCTACTACGTGAGGAGGCCACTGCTGTAGAGTGACAAGGTGGGAAGAACCAAAGCCGGGGCTGCCAGATCTGGCTTCTGCCACCCCTCCTCTCTGGGCCTCATCTGTAAAATGGGGTAAATCCGCTCTGTGGTTGTGAGAATTATATGAGATCACATATGTGAAGTTCCAGGGATCTGGAAGGCATTTGAGAAAAATTAATCACATACTCTTCTATCTTTCACCCTGATCCTCATGGAAGATTGTGAAATGACTCTAAACTTAATAAGCAGTTTAATGCTGTCCCTCAAATGTGTCATGCTTCTTCCTGTCTCCATGATTTATTTGGCACTGCTGCTCTTCTGAGTGGAGTGGTCGTTCCCTAGATTTCCGCCCATGGCTGGCTCCTAGGCATCATTCAAGTCTGAGCTCAAAGTTTGCTTTTTCCAAAGGCTCTTCTTGCCCTGGTTAAAAATAACCCTAAACTACTATTCACAATAGTAAATACATGGAACCAACCCAAATGCCCATCACTGATAGACTGGATAAAGAAAATGTGATACATATACACCATGAAATACTATGCAGCTGTAAAAAAGGAATGAGATCATGTCCTTTGCTGGGACATGGATGAAGCTGGAAGCCATTATCCTCAGCAAACTAACACAGAAACAGAAAACCAAACACCGTATGTTCTCACTCATAACTGGGAGTTGAACAATGAGAACACATGGACACAGGGAGGGAAACAACACAAACCAGGGCCTGTCGGGGAAGGGGATGAGGGGAGGGAGAGCATCAGGACAAATGACTGATGCATATGGGGCTTAATACCTAGGTGATGGGTTGATAGGTGCAGCAAAACACTATGGCACACATTTACCTGCACGTTCTGCTCATGTATCCTTGAACTTTAATGTAAAAGAAAAAGAAAAGAAAATAACCCTAGGCTAGCCCCTTAAGTTATCTAGGTTTTTTTTTTCCTAGTACAGCAATCTCAAATGTTCTGTATTTTACCTTGATGCATATTATCTGCTTCTCTCTGCTAGAACATAAGAACCAGGAGTATATAAACTTTGTCTCATTCACTAGAATACTGTGTGGCACAGATGTTTATGTACTTTGGCCTGGTGCTGGCTGGGGTTATGGGCATGAATAAGACCCAGATCCTACTCCCCAGGAACTTTCAGTCATGTAAAGAAATAGTTTATAATGCTCACAAGATTCTTGTGACTATCTACTTTTGGCTTTCACAGAGTAGGGAGACATAGACACATATAATTTTATATAGGAATCGAGGCCAGTGCCTCAACAGAAGTGTGTTCTAGGTGACACAAGAAAGATTTGATGATTCTGCCTGAATGTGCTAAGTAAGGTTTCCAAGAGGAGAGGTAATTCAGCTAGGATTTGCAGGATTAACTGCAGGTCCTGGTTAGGTAGACTGTGGTGGAAAGGCATTCTCAGCAAGAAACCTGGAGCTACAACACAGCACACAGCATGTAGTGGGACATAACTTGTTCAGGTTTTTATATTAAACCTGTAAAATTTCAGCATACTGGCTTCTGCTCTGCATTCCAGCCTTTTAGGATTATTTTCAGCTCTTCATCCTGACATCTGCGATTTTAAAAATCTCTCCTGACTTGGAGTCATCTGAAATATGTCCATAAAGCCCTGTAAAACTGGCCAGTGGCTGGAATTGAAGGGGAAAGAATGGAAATGGACATAGAAGGGAGATATTTACCCAAGAAAAGTTTAAAATTGAACCAATCATGGTGCAGGAGTATGGGGTGGAAAGAGCTCTGGGCCAGAAGTTAGAAGACCTGGTCCCTCACTCTTTCTGTCACTTGCGTGGTCTTAGATTATTTAATGTATCTAAGCCTCAGTTTATTCATCCATAAAGCAACAACAACAACAACAACAAAATAAAATAACAAAGTGTGACTAGTAACACCTGGTAAGATTGGGAATCACAGAAAATGAATTTGAACTTCCAAGGAATCTTCACTGCAATTTAAGTGATGCTAAGGGCTATGAGAATACTTGGAGGTGCTAGGATTCTATGAACTTTAAATGTGTATTGTTATTTGACTTCTTTCCTAACCATTTTCAGGTTTAGATTTGCAAAATATTTTCACTTCTGTGTTTTTCCCAATCTCCCCTACATTGATTTGTAATCAATAATGTCTGTTTTTCCATATTGTCAGCCAACAGTTGAGCATGGGATATTTCTATCCCAGATATTCCTCCAAAAAGCTAATCAAATAATACTAGTTTTTTGCTCAGACAGATGTTAGTGAAGATTAGAGAGAGTCACTGAGAATCATGCCCTATGTCAGTATGTTGAATCCATTTTTTAGAGTTTTCAGGGTGTAGGTCTCTCTGTTGCCACAAGATGAGCCAGGGTTGGGCCCTCTACTGGCTAGACTGTTGGCATGTGTCCTGTGAACGTTTTAAGGAACGCTGGGCATGATCTGATCCACCTACCTCATTTTACAGAAGAAGAAGTTGAGGTCCTAAGAGGAAGGAATTCGTTCAAGCTTTGACAGTCAGTAAATGAGCTAAAACAAAGTGAAACAGATAACAAAGCAGGAGAAATCACCTGTGACATAGCCTTCCCTATTCTATTTTATATGTAAAATCTATGTAAAAATTATCAATATATGAATTTGTCTCAGAAAGGATCAGGCTGACTTTTAAAAATACACACTACAAAAAGGTTTCTAAAAAGTAATTGAGAATGACAGGGCACTTGCCCACAGATGGAGAGAAAATATTTGCAAGAGATGTATCTGATAAAGGACTGTTATTCAAAATATACAAAGTACTGTTAAAACTCAGCAATAAGAAAATAAACAACCCAGTTAAAAAAATGGGCAAAATATCTGAACAGACATCTCACCGAAGAAGATACACAAATGTCAAGCAAGCATATAAGCACATGAAAAGATGCTCACATTATATGTCATTTAGGAACTGAAAATTAAAACAATGAGATACACACTTTTTAGGGTGACTAAAATCCAGACCACTGACACCACCAAATGCTGGGAAGTGGTGGAGCAAGAAGAACTCTCATTAGTTGCTGGTTGCTGTTGCAAGTGCAAAATGATACAGCCACTGTATTAGTGAACTATCATGTTGCTAATAAAGACATACTCGAGACTAGGTAATTTATAAAGAAAAGAGAATTTTTTTTTTTTTTTTTTTTTTTGAGACAGAGTCTTGCTCTGTTGCCAGGCTGGAGTGCAGTGGCACCATCTCAGCTCACTGCAACCCCCGTCTCCTGGGTTCAAGGGATTCTCCTGCCTCAGCCTCCCAAGTAGCTGGGATTACAGATGCGCCACCACCACGGCTGGCTAATTTTTTTGTATTTTTAGTAGAGATGGGGTTTCACCATGTTGGCCAGGCTGGTCTAGAACTCCTGACCTCAAATGATCTACCAGCCTCGGCCTCCCAAAGTGCTGAGATTACAGGCATGAGCCACCACGCCTGGCCAAGAAAAGAGGTTTAATTGACTCACCATTCTGCATGGCTGAGGAGCCCTCAGGAAACATAATCATGGCAGAAGGTACGTACCTTTTCATAGTGTGGCAGGAGACGGGATGAGAGAGTAATAGCCAAGTGAAGGGGGAAGCCCCTTATAAAACCACCAGATCTTATGAGAACTCACTCACTATCACAAGAAAAGTATGGGGAAAACCACCATACTGTTGTAATAATCCCTTTGACACTTGGGGATTATTACAGTTCAAGATGAGATTTTGAATAGGGACACAGCCAAACCATATCAGCCACTTTGGAAGACATTTTGGCAGTTTTTTTTTTTTTACAAATTAAAACATACACTTACCTTACAACCCAGCAATTGTGCTCCTTGGTATTTACCAAAATGAATTAAAAACTTATGTTCACAAAATAATCTGTACACAGATATTTAACACAGCTTTATTCATAATTGTCAAAACTTGAAAGCAATGAAGGAGTTAGTGAATGGATAAATAAACTGGTATATCCAGACAGTGGAATATTATTCAGTGTTAAAAAGAAATGAACTATCAAACCATAGAATAACCTTAAATGCATATTACTAAGTGAAAGAGGTCAATCTGAAAATGCTACATACTGTGTGACTACAACTGTATGACATTCTGGAACAGATAAAACTCCAGAGACAGTGAAAAGATCAGTGGTTGCCAGAGATTTGGGAGATGAGAGGAATGAATAGGCAGAGCACAGATGATTTTTTGGTCAGTGAGCTACTCTGTATGATACTATAATGGTAGATACATGTGATTATGCACATATCAAAACCCATAGAACATATAACACCAAGAGTGAACCTTAATGTAAATGATGGATTTGGGATGAAAAGGATGTATCATTATAGGTTCATGGAATGTGACAAATGTATAATATCATTGTGGTGTGTGATATTAATAGCGGGAGAGACTGTGTGGCTGGGGGTGGGGAAGAGGAGAATATGGGAACTCTGTACTTTCTGCTCAAATTTGCTGTGAACCTAAAACTACTCTAAAAAAATAAAATCTATATTTAAAAAAGTAATTGAGGAAATGAGGGCAAAAAGGAAATAATAACAGAGAAATAAGTTCAAAACTTGGGTAAGGTTAATGAATAAAATGTGTGGACATTTGCTAGAGGTGGGGTACACATTTAATTTCTGAGCAATTAAGGCAAAAACAATAATAGTATCCATAAGTGAAAAGCAGTTTAGCACACTTAATCCTGGAACTAAGAACAGAGAAGAATTTCTCTTATGTTTCTTTTTACCAGGGACAGGATAAAGTAGAGAACTATGTCCTCAAAAACTTTTGCTAAGTAACAACAACAACATAATGAGTTCTATAGGGTAGAAGTCTTAGCTTTATAAAAAATACTTTCCCCAAAAAGGTCCTACTCGGAATGAGCACCAGGGATGCTATAGTCTGGCAGCGTGGGTCTGTACGAATTAGTGCCTGTCAGGCTTTCTGAAAGAAGTGGTATAAGTGCTGTGGCTGGCTGCTCCTTGTCAGGGGAGAACAGGATGTCCTCAGTTCTCAGGCAGTGGACTGGATATCAGGAAGGGCTGACATTCACCAGCCATTAATTAAAAGCCAGGATAGCGAGGTGATTTGGGGTACAGCACTGTCATGGTGTTGACCTTCCTCCTTCTAAGGAACTTGTTTCAGCTTCTGAAAGAATATTGGACAAAATTGTAAGAACGAGGAGATTTTAAAACCAGTTTTACTGAGGTATGATTTGTATACATCAAAATTTATGCATGCTAATGTATAGGTTGCAAACCCATGTAACTTTCACCCCAATAAAGATATGGAAGATTCCCATTTCCTTAGAACATTCTCTCAATGTGTCTCTCTTTTCAATCTCTTCCCCTTGCCACTGGTCCCTACTCCCTCATTCTGGACCAGTGCTGATTTACTATCACTACAGATTAGTTTTGTCTTGCTAGCACTTCATATAAATGGAATCATATGATATGTGTCCTTTCATGTTTGGGTCTTTCACTTTGCATGTCTGTGAGATTCACCAATACCATCAAGTGTATCAGTAATGCATTCCTGTTTATTGCTGATGACTATACCACTTCACAAATATACCATGATTATTCATTTGCCTGTTGAACATTTTGGTTTCTCCCATTTTGGGATATTATGAATAAAGTTGATATGAACGTCCATGTATAAGTCATTGTGTGGACCTAAGTTGTCATTTCTACTGCTACTGCCACTAGTGGGTTGTGTCCTGTGTTAAAGGTAAATACTGCTCATATGCAGTGTCCCTTCCTGCCTGCTTTCCTCTTCCTTTTTCCTTTCTGGAGCTCAACTCAAGACAACTCCTCTTGTGTTTCTGATTCTGCTATGGTAACACGTACTCAGCTAGTGCCTCCTCTTTATTGGGGCACATCATTCTGTCTGTCCCACCTTTTTACTGAAGGTCTGAAGGGCTCACTTAAGGTGTGCCTGAACCTCTAAGTTCTCAATTTTGGCTTTAGGGGAAACTTTGCTGTAAAGCAGCTTTTTTGGCCGGGCATCGTAGCTCATGCCTGTAATCCCAGCACTTTGGGAGGCCGAGGCAGGCGGATCACCAGAGGTCAGGATTAAAAAAAAAAAATTAGCCGTGCTTGGTGGTGCACGTTATTGTATTCCTGTATACAATGAGCCTGTGTTCCCAGCTACTTGGGAGGCTGAGGCAGGAGAATCACTTGAACCCAGGCAGTAGAGTTTACAGTAAGCCAAGATCACACCACTGCACTCCAGCCTGGGAGATGGAGCAAGACTTCATCTCAATAAAAAAACAAAAACAAAACAAAACAAAAAACAACTTTTCCCAGAGAGAACATTGTGGGTTATGTACTGCTTGCATTGTTTACTAAACCCCACCTGCCTGTTATTTTCTCTTATAAAATCTAGTTATTTGCCTTCATTATTTTTATCACAGGATGTAATTACATACAACTTATTTATGGTTTATTGATCAATGCATGTCTCTTTCACTAGAATGCCATTTTATTAACCACTATGCACCCAGCACATGGCATGGGGCTTTGGCTTGAGCAGACACACAAACGTATTTGTTGAATGAATGTGGGGGTTCCAGCCATTGTCCTGATGGGACTTTGATAAATGTGACTTTGATCCAATATCTGTTATTACACATGTCAGGCTAGGATGGCTAAAGGTACTGTTCCAACATGTAGGTGTCAGCACCCTGATCCTGTGAGAAAGCTTGGGGTCAATTTGCTAAGGACATTCCGGTCTTCTTTCCTTCACTGAATGTACATAAAATGCAGAGATCTTCAAAACACCACTGGTGCTTTGAAGTGATGTAGCTTTGCCCTTGTGTGGATGGAGACTTGAGACCCAGAGAGGTTTCCCTAAGACATCAAGCTCTTTCCAGTTCAAGCATAATGATTTTATGCTTAATTTGGGTTTTAGAATTAGACTTGAGTTTGACTCCCAGGTATATATCACCAAGTCATGGTGTGATTTTGATCAAGTAACTGAACCTCCTTGAGCCTCAGTTTCTAGTCTAATGGGCCTTTTGGTATTGACTATATAGCTGTTATGCCTCTGCAGGCCATCTCCAGGCCAAACAACTTTTTGTGTTGTTTTGTATTGCTTTGTTTTTGACAGGTCTTATTTTGCTATAGGTTTGAGTTTGCTTACCTTACCGGTATGCTCAACTGAATATGTCTGGTTTTTTTCATTCTCAGAGTGTGAAATCTTGAGCTGAGAGCAAGTAGCCCTCAGAATGTGGTCTGGCTAGTGCAGAGATGAGCAGGGCTGTTTCCCCATTGTTCTAGGTGCTAGTCTAACATTGAAACTGAGGGCTGCATCATTTTTTTGTGGCGATCACGTGGCTCTGCTGATTCAGGTTCAGTACCTCATCAACTAATATTCCTACATTCACTCTTCATTTCAGCCATTATTTTTATTGTTGTTATTATTTTTATTTTTTAAATTCAGTTTTCAGTTCCCTTGCCATCCTAGTGAGTCTAGAGATATAGAGTCAAACTCTTGTGGTTATTTTCTAGTTAGTTCTGAATTTATCTTATTGCCTCTTGCTGAAATTAGTGCCCTGCTGTCCAGGCAAAAATAAGATTTAAACCACCAAATTGAATTATTCTCTTGTTCTTTGCCCATTCACCTCTCTGGGAGGATCCTTAGGGAAGGGCCATTAAGCAACATTCCTGAATTATTATTATGTGCCAGGTCCTGTGTCACATTCAGTCCAGAAGACAGAGAAGTGGAAGATTACAGTGCAGCGTAATCAGTGCAATGACAGAGGGAAGTCCCCTCTGCTCAAATAGCAGAGGAGAGATCCCAAACCATGAAGACCAGAGAAGCAAGCCAGCTGTCCAGGGTACAGGCTGGAGATATGTTCAGACTTGATCCCTAGAAAATCTGTGTCTAGGTCTTCAAATCCTTAGCATTTTGAGGCTTATCCTCTTCTTGGTTTTCCTGTACCATTCAGGTAGCACTATATCGAGAAGAACTCTACAATCTGATGATTCATTCATTTGTTCATTCCATGAATACTGGAGGACATTTTAGTATGAGGTTATACAAGGGAACAAATGGAATAAAATCTCTGTCCTTGTGGGCATGCCATTCATGTCTTTGGCTTGAACTACTTGTTTTAGGCCATTTCATACTTTACTTCTTGACCTGTGTCCAATATTGTTGGTTTCTGACATCTTGGTTATTTGCTTGCTTATTGCTTTAGCTTAACCTTATAGCAAAGACCTGAGACTGCTTCCCTGGATTTTCTTCACTGATGTGACCCAGACTCTTTCTCTGGATATATATTAGTAGATGCTAAATGTTTAGAACAGCTTTCAGCCCATTTGTAAGAAACTTTGTAAGTGCTTGTCATCATCATAATAATTATTATTTTATGCATAATGAAAATTATATATATCCAGGGAAATAAAATAAATAGTAGGAAAATACATACATACACACACACACACACACACACACACAGACACACACATATATTCAGTATTTTCCCAAGGTCTATATCCCTTAGAAAAATACTGCTCAGCTTGATCAGAGCCCTGGGACCTGTTACCTTCAGTCATTTGCTCTCCTCTGGGTCCCTCTAGGTTCCAGACCTTACTGGGTTTGTTTTAGCTACATAGGCCAAAGCTAGAGAGCTGAGAAGGTGAGTAGGTCCAGTCAGGTGTGATTCTTGGTATCAGAGTGTATTTTGGTTCATGGCAGAACTCTGTTGCAAATAAAGAGAAAAGTTGCACCTTACTGGGAAAGGGAGCTAGTGAGAGCCTTGTCATGTTTAGGACATAGTTAGGTGGCTGAGATTTTGGGCAAGGATCTGGGTTCAGGAGAGAAATCAAGCCAGAAACCTCTCATATAGCCTATGACAAGTAATTGTGGTGGTGGGAAGGAAAATAATAATAATAATTATTATTATAATGACTGTGATAATTGTGTTAACTGTACAAATTGATTTTAAAACATTTAAAACGTGTGTTTGAACAATATGAAATCAGTGCACCTTGAAAAAGAACAGAATAACAGCGATTTTTAGGGAACAAAGGAAGATAACCATAAAGTCTGACTGCCTGTGGGGTTGGGCAAAAAGAGCCATATTTTTCTTCTTGCAGAGAGCTTATAAATGGACATGCAAGTAGGAGAGGTATCTCTAAATTCTTTTCCTAGCAAGGAATATTAATATTAATATGCTGGGAAAGGAATGCATTCCTGGGGGGAAGTCTATAAACAGCTGCTCTGGGAATGCCTGTCTTATGTGGTTGAGATAAGGACTGAGATACGCCCTGGTCTCCTGCAGTACCCTCAGGCTTATTAGGATTGGGAAACTCCACCCTGGTAAATTTGTGGTCAGACTGGTTCTCTGCTCTTGAACCCTGTTTTCTGTTGTTTAAGATGTGCACTGCTGAACATAGACCCTTATCAGTGGTTCTGGTTTTGCCCTTTGCCCTGTGAACTTTGTTGGACCCTTATCAGTGGTTCTGCTTTTTCCCTTTGTCCTGTTCTCTCAGAAGCATCTGATCTTTGTTAGACCCTTAGTAGTAGTTCTGCTTTGTGCCCTTTGAAGCATGTGATCTTTGTGCCTACTCCCTGTTCTTACACCCCCTCTCCTTTTGAAACCCTTAATAAAAACCTGCTGGTCTGAGACTCAGGCAGGCATCATGGTCCTACCAATATGTGATGTCACCCCTCGTGGCCCAGCTGTAAAATTCCTCTCTTTGTACTCTTTCTTTTTATTTCTCAGCTGGTTGACACTTATGGAAAAAAGAAAGAACCTACATGGAAGTATTGGGGGCGGGTACCCCAGTAGGGATAAATTCTCATTTTAAAGATGGAGGAACTGAGGAATAGAGATGTTAAATAACCCAAGGTCCCCCAGTTAGGTATGTTAAGATATGGAATTCACATGGATGTCTAGGCCCCTCTTGAAGAAACAGGCCCTGTTTCTAGACCTTAGAGTTGAAGTTGCTGAATTGCTCCACTGGTTACAGTCTGGGCAGGTGGAGGACTTTGAGCTGACAGCTGGGCAGGGCTGGTTGTTTGGGGAGGATTACTAAGGTGGGTCCTGAATGGGAATTGGAGCAAAGCGTATTGGAGATTTAGTTGGGGTCTGAGTACAAAACTGCAGTGATCAACGTTTCTCTTCATGTTCTTCTCCAGTTAGTTATTGCTGTAACACTCAAGCATCTTCTGTTTTCTTGTCTATGGATGGGCCACTTAATAACCTACATTCTCATTAGCCTTGAAATAATTGCAACCATACTGTCCAAATCTCTTGCTTTTCTGCACTAAAAAATAATTTATGTAAATGTAGTGCTGTCTAATCTAGTAATGCTGGATATTGGGGAAGGACATATAGATTCAAGTGATACTTCCACAATCGTAATACCACTTTCGTAGCATTCTTCAGTATATTCTTTGGTTTAGTCTAGACTTTTCCAGGGCTCTTGCAATGGTACAATTCATTGCTAGATGCCAGGAACCCTCAGAAGAATCTAAGATCATGAGATGATACAATTGAGGACAGACATCTCTACAGCAGAGCTAAGCACTCTCTGTGTTCCTTTTGTCCCTCCTGAAAATGTGCCTCATGCTTTTCATGATTGGCTGTTATAATTCTGTGAGGATTCTGGAAAATATGTACTGTTATGGTGTGGTGTGGTAGGAAGGGGATTTTAACCTCTATAACCTTTGTTACATCTGTTTGTTGGAACTTGGAAGAAGGCTTGACATAACCTGCTGCTATGGTTTATAAAGGAGGATCATGAAGCCGATAAGGATTCTGAAGAGTCCATGAACCAGACTAGTTTTTGCTTTTTTGTTTGTTGTACTGGAACCTGAAGGAGAACATGACTTCAGATGGAAGTTCTGGTAGTGGAAATGCTAGGGAAGGCAGAAGCTGAGCTGATAACAGCTTCTCTTACAAATCAGCAAGGGGACTTACATTTGCATAGTGTATAATCTTAAACCTTTTAGATAACAGGAGCCATGCTTTGTGCTTCTTGGTTCCATGGTATCTTGACTTCTCAGGAAATATTTTTTTTCTTGAATTTAAGGGTGGGCTTTCTTTTCACATGATAGTTGGGTAAGATGACCTGATGGTTTCTATGGATTTCTCTAAGACTGATAATAAGTAGATGAGTGAAATGAAACCTAATGCTCAGCACATAGTAGAGGCTCATTAAATATTTGTGAATAAAAGCCTTTTTCCTGGCTGTATGTTAAGTTATAAAACTGAGGTCAAAAGGAGATCTGAGACTTATCTTGTTTAAGCAATATTTCTTACTTCCAACCTTTTCTGTTCGATAGAGAACTCTAAATTCCTCTAGTAGATAATTCACACAGTCTGACAAATGGCTCCTGGTCTGGAAGGACACATGCAGTGTTCTCCATGTAAGTGGGGGTACTTGACTTGGTAAGCATTTGTAGGAACTACCCAAGAATGTTTGGACCAGTGCCTCAGCAAAATCCCTATTGTAGAGAAAGAAAGACATACAAAGATGCTGTCCACAAAGAGTTACTCCCCCATTCCCCTTCATTCCTGCTTGAACTGTGGATCCTCCATTTCCTGACATGTGAGAAGTATAAGCTGAATCCATAATCAGCTCTTAATTCACAGGTCTGCAGCTGTTTTCTCTACTGAGCTCCTAAAACTCTTTCTTAGTCTCTTTCACTGATGGACATTATCCTTAATATTTTGTACTTTCTGGAAAACAGCTTTGCTGTGTTCAAGAGACTTGAGTTTGCAGTTGGACATACATGTTTTTGAATCTAGTGCACTGTGACTTTGAGCAAATTATTCTTTGTTTCATTATCTTGAAGAGTGGAAGCAATACCACTGTACTGGGTTGCTGTAAATGAAAAAGAGATGATATGCAGTACAGGGCACCTGCTGAACATTCAAGAAATATTTGTCCTTTCCTTCCTTGTTGCTGCCTTAATTTTTATTTCCTACCCTGGCATTCTGCTTCTTTGTCATTTTTTTTTGGCAGAGATGAGCATAACAAGCCTACATAGAGCCCAGTTGCCCTGTCTTTGGGTCTTGATTGCTTTTGCCTTTCCCCCTATAAATGAAGCATCATGTCCTGATTCCTTGTTGATTTTCAGAGGCACGACTGTTTGACAAACCATTTCAGGTGCTGTCTGCAGGCTGCCTAATGAGCCCTCATCTTTCACATCACTGACTGTTCAACTGATTTAGGGAAAAGTGCCCCCTGCTGATGTGTAAGAAACAGATGCAGCATAATTGTTCCATATCTCTCCTCCTTTTCTTTTTCTCTATCTCCATTTCTATGCACATTTTCCCAGGAGATCTAATAGTTTCCATTACCATTTCTCTACTGGGAATATATTCTAATAATGCAATATTTTTGCTAATCAAAGTACTATATTAGTTGATATTTATGGATGTTTTTCTTAATCTAATGTTTGTTGCTGTTTCATCTAATGCTTATTATTTAATGGCCTGGTTTCCCATTTCTAGATTGCTTTAAACCTTGAATGTGCTTTTAGCTGGCCTTTGAACATCACCTCTGTTTCTTCCTGGTTTGGTGGCTGTCCCCTTCTTGCCTTTCCTTCGTAAGGCAGTAAATAGAAATGCTTGTGTGCCTGTAGTTTAACTGGTGCATAAGTGCCTTTAGCAAACTTCTCTAGCTATGTGATTCAAAGCAGCAGCACTTAAATAGAACCTATGAGTCTTATTTTCAATCTGTTTTCCCTCACAGACTTGTGGTTTGTATCCTGGAATAGCAAAACATACATTCGAATCATGGGTTCCCAGGGCTGTATGGGACCTGAAAGGAGGTCTAGTTCAAATCCCTATCTGATACTTTTCTTGACTTCCTTAGGCAATATAGAGGTGTCAGAACCCCTCACCTGCTTATGAGGTGGACAAACTAGGAAAAAAAGTGTGGTACTGAATTCTGCGGCCAAACTTCATTTTGGTGAGTATATCCGTGGTTGTGTTAATTTCAAAACAGCAGACTTTTTTTTCTTTGTTAAATTAGAATGTGTTGACTGCCACGAGTCCTAGAGAATTGGTGGTCCCTTGGTAATTTGTGGATAAAGCCTTAATACTCTGTCACAGATGTGTTTCACGCTTATGGTGGCAGTCTTCCCCAAGATTTCAGAAGGAACTTGGACGTAGTGATTCAATTAATCCAGTTTTGTAACTAGGATGAAAGAATTCAAGAAAAAGTCAGTTGCCTCTGCCAAAATTTAGAAACTTGATGCTAAGGAACTGCTTAATTGCAGTGGTTATCTGAGGCATAATTATTTAAACCAGGGATTCCCATCTTTTTTGGAAATGCATTGCTATCCTGGCCTCTTCCGGAAAGGATTTGAGGCAGCTCAAATATTTTGTTTCATTACACAGCAACGCTTCTCCTCAAAGAACTGAATGGAATATATTTTTTTTTTCAAATTCACATAAATTAAATTGTATTTTGAATGTTTTTCAAAAATTAGGAAGGGGAATGTAATAGGAAAGGCTCTACAGTTGGAATCAGAGAACCTGGGCTCCATTCCCAGCTTTGCAGATTAATAGCTGCATGGTCTTGGACAAGTCATTTTTGTTTTGCATCTGTAATATGGGGAAAATAACATAGATGATATAATATTAACAATTTCTATATATAATTATTAATATGTGTCAGGTATGTATTTTAGCTCCAGATTCCTCTATAATCCTGCAAAGTATGTTTGATGCCCCCTGTTTTAAAGGAAAGAATAATGAAGGCTAAGGGAGCTGATATGACTAGTTCAAATGAGCCCAGATAAGCACAGGAATGGCAAACATAGATTTTCATGGCTTTTTCCATAATGCCAGGACGTCTCTAGGTAGAAGGGAGGACCCAGATGAATCCGATTCTGTTCATTGTTTGTTTTTCATGGTTATGGAGAGGTGGTCAGTGAGCATGGCTCCTTAGTGAAGGGATAGCCACTTAGTAATGGGACACTGGGGCTGCTGAGCCCGGCCTCAGTTAGGTTTACATTGTATAAGCTTTCTGTAGCTGCATAGCTTGGTTCTTACTTGTGCAACTCAAGAAAGAAAGATTTGTGATAGAATAATCTCGGTTCATGTCTAGCTTTGCTTGCATTAGTTATCTAAACATAGTGGCTTGAAACAACACACATTTACTATCTTGTAGTTTCTATAGGTCAGGAATCTAAGCATGGCTCAGTTAGGTCCTCTGCTCAGGGTCTCAAAGGCTTAAATCACAGTGTCTGGCTGGCTGCATTCTCATCTAGAGACTTGACTGAAGAAGAACACACTTCCAAGCTCATTCAGGTTGTGGGCAGAATTCATTTCTCGGTGGACTATGGGAGCTGGGGGCTTCAGTTTCTCTCTGGCTATTGGCTGAAGGACATCTACAGGTCCTACAGTTCACCTGTGGTTCCCCACCACGTTGACCTCTACCTTGGCAGTTCACAACATAGCAGCTTCCTTCTTCAAGTCCAGCAGGAGAGCCAAACTGAGTCTACTAACAAGGTGAAGTCTTATGTACAGTAAACTCATCATAGGAATGACATCCCACCCCCTTTGCTGTATTATATGGGCTAGAGGAAAGTCCCAATTCCTGCCTACACTCAAGGGGACTGCCAAAGCTGGTTTGGAGTTTCCGTGGAAGCTGTAGCTTTTCAGAAAAGTCACTAAGATGGTCTTTTGGCTGGGAGGTTTCTTTGTGGAGCTTTGAAAGAGCAGTTGGGGGGAAGGTGACACCTGCCTGGGTGATCACATTAACCAAATCTGCTTGAGGCATCAATGTTGAAGCCAAATCTTGTTACACAGAACTGATGTTTGGTCAGTCACTCACTGTTCTTGAATTTTCTTTGTTAAATTGGGATCTTAATTACTTACCTTATGGAGTTGTGATGGGATGGTGGATGTCAAAAAAGTTACTTGGAAACAGCAACACAACACATTTACTAGTCACCTTTCTGCCTAGAAGATGCAGGATCCCCATCCACACCAGCTGCTGAGAGTTGGCATGGTGCCAGCTTCCTTTCTAGGAATTCATCTGCCCCAACCACACAAAAATAAAAATGCAAATACCTTCTGGCATGATGAAAAATAATGCAATGATTTTCACATTTTGGATGCTTAAAAATCAACAGGGTCCATTGTAAAGACTCTTCCAAGCATCTTTAAAAAGGACTGACATGTCATCATTTTGCTGGGAGTTTTCATCCTTTTCTCATTCCACCTTGTAATTTTCCTTCTGGACCAGTTAGCAAAAAAATAAAATTAAATGAAAAAAAAAAAAAAAAAAAGCAGCAGTAAAAGAAAGCCTTAAGAAAACACTCCCATAGTTAGCCAGAGATTTCTGAAATGGTCATTTCCTGTCTAATTCTGGCCTCGTATCCTTATTCAGGTGCCTGAGTTGGGACTCCTTGGTTAAGAAAGCAGGGCCATAGTGGTATCTTCTGTAAACATATGCTCCCTTTTAAAGGGATTCTTATGATTACCAGAATATTTATAATTTTCATCTAAAGGATTGGCTGAGTTGGATGGTTTAGTTTTTGATGGTTCCAAATCTCAACATGTTTCTGACAAATGGTGGATGGCCTTGTCTTTAGCAGTCACTCTGTATACTCACAAAATTAGGTGGTTGGCTCAATTTAATTATTAGTTTTCTGTATTCCTTCTGGGGTGACCATTAATAATGTTCAGCAATTTTAAAAACAATTTTTATTGTACTTTTGTGTATAATACACGCTAACTTTCACTACTTTTGGCTCACTGTTACATTTGAATGACCCAGTTTTGAAGAAGATATTGGTACCTATACTTGGCTTCTCCAATCCCTCCATAATCCGTAGATTTACTGGTTTTCTGTATGCATGGAATCACCCATAATGCCCCATCCAGTTATCTAATTGTGGGTTTGATTTCTTCAAGATTAATCTTAACAATGCATTCACTAAATCAGGAGAATACCTAAACAAACACAACAGTATTTTAAACGAACCTTTTTTTTTAAAAAAAATTTGCATTTGGAAACTATTCTCTTAGAAAACTTTTCTGAGCACCTATTCAGTGCCGGGCATTCTGCTTAATGTTTGAGTATAAGAAGAAATACAATAATCATATCATTGGTTATAAGTTCTTTGAGGGTAATAGCTGTGTATTAGTCACCCTTGAATATGCCAAATACAAGTACTTAAAATATACTAATAATCATTATAAAATAAATAGTTTTAATAAATAATTATTAATAAAGTACCCTGGAGCCATATGGCTTTAGTAGTGAATCATTTCAAAATTTGAAAGAACAGCTACACACATACATTATTTCACATAGAAAATAAAGGAATTTTTCATGTAGAAAGCATTTTTTGTTGTGGGGGAGGTAATACATCTTCTGAGCTCTTTTCCTACATTTGTGTGAGTTTTTATAGGAGGCAAGACCCACATCCTATAATATATTCTCAGATGGTCATATAATTGCTCTCCTTGGATACAGAAACTGGGCCTTGTGCAAGCTGCCATCCCAGGGTTTTGAATCTGAATGAGTAAGGCAAAGAAACAGTAGCAGAGCAAATATTCTGAAATGGTAGGAGTGGCTCCTGAGCCCAATGATGGTACTGTCCATGACAGCACACTAGCTGTGGCCTGGCATATTTGGTTTCCCTTGGTTTATGGGCTTGGTCTTCTAGCTTTGTAATTTATTATTGAGTTATTCACTGTCTTACTAATCAAACCATTCTTTGATGAAGTTTCCCAGCGTGTCTGTTATGACAGTTCTATTTGATAATACCTCTCAAATACACTCAAGTCTTCCACCAGTTTCTTCAAGTGTTTTTCCTGTACCAGAGATTTGAATGCACTTTCCTTCCTAGTTACTTTCACCTAGAAATATTCCTGTTATTTTTAACCAAGAACCCTAACTGGTGTAGAAATTGTCATAGGAGAGGATTACATGCAAATGATTCTCAGAAGGTAGGGAAGTGTGTGTGCATGCACGTGTGCAACTAGAATTGTTTATTTGCCCTAATTAGAAATGAGGGCGGTGAAGATCCAGATTGTCAGGGAAACTGGCAGTGCCTGGCATGCGTTTATGAAACAGCAAATTATTATATATCTTGTGGTCATGTAGAATGAAGTGCCTAGTGGAGACTTTAGGAAATCAAGGGGCCATAACCATGAAATAGCCTGGCATGGAGAGGATAAGGAATACCAGAATGGTCAGAGAGAGTAGGTGCTTCTAATAGCTCTGAGTAACTTAAAGAAAGAGGAAGACTTGTTCAAATGTCTTGGCTTAACAAATAAATAGAAACCCAGGAAATGTTAATATCTGTGCTGAAGAGTTGTCTTTCCTTTTGCTAGTTCAAACAAAATGTGATTTACTGAGGTGCAATGTCAGTTGAATGCGTAGACTTAACAGGTTTATTATGTGAAAGGTATGGAAAAGAATGATACCCGAAGACTTGGAAAGGAGATCCCATCTCCCAGCTTTCCTTGTTAACCAAAAAGCCCATTCTCTCTTACATAATAATGCTAGTAATATCTTGCTAAATGATACTGTAACTTCTTTACCAGAGAGCATTATTTTTTAAAGGAAAGCCAGTTTGTACTCCTGTCCTTTTTTATTTCTAAACAAACTAAAAGAATTCAGCACATCTCGGAAGACAACCCAGAAGAAAAAGACTTCAACACCAAAATGACTGTAGGACTTTGCCAATTTATATTGGCAAGACTCTAAAGAATGTGTGTGAGAATGCTTGCCTGGGTGTTCAATCAGGGAAGGAAAAACAGAACTTTACTTAGGGCTGAATACTTTGAAATGGGTTTGCTTATCAGAAATTCTGAATTGAGTGTGCCGTATTTAGCAGATGGAACAGTTCTGTTTGGTTGGTTGACTGAAATCAAGATATTGTTTTGTAATCTCGTTCCATATTAAATGAAGCTTACATACAGAATTTTCTTTACTTATTGTAAGACCAGGGATACTGATGGGAGAAAGCAGCATTTACTGATGGTGAAATCAGCATAGGAAGATTTGGAGGTGAAGAGACTCATTCCTGACACTTAACAACTAGAGGAGAAAGAACAGAGGTTATCACCATTATCAGAATTGGCAGGGATCTTTGGTTAGTGACTAGGACCAAAATGGAAGGCAGCACACTAAAGTTCTTGACTTGTATGATTGAAAAAAGAAAATTCCCTGCAATCTGATGAACTATGGCCTGACATGAGCTACTAAAAAGATCATGTCCAGTAACCAAATCCCCAAGCCTGAGTAAGGTCATGACATATTTTGATTAAAGAGGAGACTGCATTCCTGGAATGGCATAACCCCACAGTCACACCACAGCTATGTACTGGGAGTCTTCCTCCTAATTTTATCCAAAGGGACCTGCCACACTGTGATGGTAAGTATTGAGTGTCAACTTGATTGGGTTGAAGGATACAAAGAATTTTTTCTAGGTGTGTCTGTGAGTGTGTTGCTGAAGGAGATTAACATTTGAGTCAGTGAACTGGGAAAGGCAGACCCACCCTCATTCTGGATGGGCACCATCTAATCAGCTGCCAGAGCAGCTAGAATAAAAGCAGGCAGAAGAACGTGGAAGGACTAGGTTGGCTGAGTCTTCTGGCTTCCATATTTCTCTTGTGCTGAATGCTTCCTGCCCTCAAACATCAGACTCCAAGTTCTTCAGCCTTTGGACTCTTGGACTTACACCAGTGGCTTGCTAGGGGCTCTCTGGCCTTCAACCACAGACTGAAGGCTGTACTATCAGTTTCCCTACTTTTGAAGTTTTGGGACTCGGACTGGCTTCTTGCCCCGTCAGCTTGCAGACAGCCTACTGTGGGATTTCACCTTGTGATCGTGTAAGTCAATTCTCCTAATAAACTCCCCTTCATATATTCATATCTATCCTATTAGTTCTGTCCCTCTAGAGAACGCTAATACACCTTGTAAGGTGTGTGTATTAGTCAGGATTCTCTAGAGGGACAGAACTATTAAGATACATCTATGTCTATATAGATATCTATCTATTGATCTATCTATCTATCTATATAAAGGGGAGTTTATTAAGTTGTATTAACTCACACTATCACAAGGTCCCACAATAAGCCATCTGCCAGCTGAAGAGCAGGGAAGCCAATCCAAATCCTAAGGCTGAAGAACTTGGAATCTGATGTTTGAGGGCAGAAAGCATCCAGCACAGGAGGAAGATGTAGGCTGGGAGGCTAAGTCAGTCTAGCCTTTTCATGTTTTTCTGCCTGCTTTATTTTCTGTCTGTACTGGCAGCTGATTAGATGGTGCCCACCCAGATTAAGGGTGAATCTGCCTTTCCTAGCCCACTGACTCAAATGTTAATCTCCTTTGGCAACACCCTCACAGACACACCCAGGATCAATACTTTGCATCCTTCAATCCAATCAAGTTTACACTCAGTATTAACCATCATGAGTCCACCCCTTGTCAACTTGAACCCATACCCATCTCCTGAGATCATACATAATCTTCAAATAAAGACAATAATAGGTCATAATTATGCTTAATAACTGTACAACCAGAAATGCACCAATCTCAACTCAAATGCTGTTACATAAAGTTAACAATGCTTAAATGCTGATGAAGTCAATAAATCTTATGTCACATCATAAAGGAAAAAAATCAAATGAAGATATTTTCTTAGTACAAGTGTATACATGCACAAACATGTTTTTAACAAAAGAAGGGGGAATACTCATGACAATTATAGTCGTCGTTTCTACAACTGGTCACGTGGTTGTAGCTGGTATTGATGATTACCTTCTTCTACTACCCATTCTGTATTTGCTTTGCCTTCAACAAGCACCTCAGCTGGTCGTGTTTTTTTTTCTGGTGGAGTGACCCAAACCTTCATTCCTGAAGGGCCTGGGCCATTTGTAGTCCTGCCTGGCTTGAGCTGTTGTAGTTTCCCATTGACCTTAATCACAGGGCATAGTAATGCTAAGAGACACCCTAATGGATTTCCTGTATTCCATGTACACTCTTCCTTACCTCCATTGTGGAATAGTAGACTGTTTTCAATTTGATAGTCCAGGTCAATCACGCCAGCCAACACTGTAACTGCCTTCTTAGCCTGTTGACTTAAAGGTAGGGGGAGCCGAAAGTGTCTAGGTGGCAATCTTAACTTCCACTTTAATGGAATTGTTGTTGTATCCTCCTGGTGGCAGTGTTCCTCCCTCTGGAACTAAAGACCTCTAGGCCAGCAGAACATAATGTCGCAGGAACAGAAAGCAAAAGTTTTGTTAGTGGATCATTAGGGGTGATGATGAGTGGTGCTGCTTCCACTTCCACCCCTTGATTCCTGGACCTGTGAATCCTGGCTATGGGATAAGCAGTACCATATAGTGGATGCTGATTCGGAGCATACATGGCCTTCTGGAGAACTTTGCCCCAGCCCTGCAAAGTATTGTCACTTCGTTGGCATTATAATTGTGACATCAGAAGGCCATTCCACCATTCTATCAATCCAGCTGCTTCAGGATTATGAGGAACATGGTAAGACCAGTGAATTCAATGAGCATAAGCCCACTGCTGTACTTCTTTAGCTGTAAAATGAGTGCCTTGGTCAGAGGCAATGCTGTGTAGAATACCATGAAGATGGATAAGCATTCCATGAGTCCATGGATGGTAATCTTGGTAGAAGCATTGCATGCAGGATAGGCAAACCCATACCCAGAGTAAGTGTCTGTTCCAGTGAGGATAAACCTCTGCCCTTTCCATGATGAGAGGTCCAATATAATCAACCTGCCATCAGGTAGCTGGCTGATCAGCCCCCAAAATGGTGCCCTATCGAAGGCTCGGTGTTGGTCTCTGCTGCTGGCAAATTGGACACTCAGTGGTGGCTGTAGCCAGATCAGTCTTGGTGAGTGCAAGTCCATGTTGCTGAGCCCATGCATAATCTCCATCCTTGCCACCATGGCCACTTTGCTCATGGATCCATTGGGCGATGACAGGGGTGGCTGCGGAAAGAGGCTGAGTGATGTCCACAGAATGGGTCATTCTATCTGCTTGCTTATTAAAATCCTTCTCTGCTGAGGTCACCTGTTGGTGAACACTCACATGGGATACAAATGTCTTCACAGTTTTTGCTCACTCAGCAAGGTTCATCTATATACCTCTTCCCCAAACTTCTTTGTCACCAGTTTTCTAGTCATGCTTCTTCCAAGTCCTTGACCATCTAGCCAAACCATCAGCTCCGACAGCCCATGAATCAGTATATAATCACACATCTGGCCATTTCTCCTTCCACGCAAAGTGCACAACTAGGTTCACTATATAGAAGGAATATACTGTACAGTGACAGTGCAGTTGGAATATACAACTTCAGGAACTAGAAGAATTCTTATCTTGGCTCTATGAGTCTTAGATAAAGGGACAATATAAGTAGAAAAGGCCAAATGGAAGTCTCTGGAATTCTCCTGTTCTGCCAAAAAAAAAAAAAAAAAAAGAAGCAATATTCTATTTTTGGGGGAATTTGTAGTGATTAGTGCTTCCATCAAAGAAGTAAACATTGTGGGGATGAGAATTCTTATCATGTTATATTGATTTCTCCATGTATGGTCAATGCACAATATAAATATATTTTTGGAGTGACATAATACTAGTATTATAAGAAAGAAAACTATAGACATTCTTACTATGTATTTGATACAAATATCTTAAATAAAATGGTAGCAAACTGAATACAGTAATATGTCAAAAGAATCACCCCTAATTACTAAGAGTGATTTATTCTAGGAATTTGAAGATAATTCCTTTATTTATTCCACAATAAAAACAAATTGATTAACATAGTACATCACAACTCCAGGCAAAACAACAAGAGCTACACTATGTTAGTAGGTAGTAAGAAGGCATTTAATAATATGCTATTTCAGATTTTGAAAAACAAACTAAGAGTAGGGTTTTTGCAATGTGCTGAAAATGAACTATTGAAAAATAGTCATGATGATACTTAATAGTGAAATATTAGGCTTATTTGCCACCAAGATCAAGAATGAGATATTTTTACACAACTTTTTTTTTTCTGAAAGTTCTGGACCACCCAATAGGACATCAAACAGAAATAAGAAACGTAACTATTGTGAAGGAAGAGACAAAGACATGATGATTTTCATGAGTTTATAGTCATAGAAAGCCTGGAAATATCAACTGTAGAACTCTTAGAATGAACGAGTTTAGTAAAATCACCACATATGAGATAAATACATAAACATTAATAGAGTTTATGTAGTAAGTAGAACAAAAAAAAATTTAAGTGATGTGATAGAGAAAAAACATCTAACCTATAATTGTGACAACAATAAAAACAGTATATTTTTAAAGCATGAAGAAATTTAAAAATTATACAGAGTAATGTAAAGAATATTTTGATAACTAGAGTGACACAGCATGTTCTATAGTGTTGAATGAGAAGACTGACTAGCACAAAATTCTGTTCTCTTAGAATGCCCCACTCAGTTCATTCTAAGTCTTTTCAAGTGGGAGATAAAGATTGGGTCTGATCATAAACCAGTCATCATTACCTCTTTGCAATACAAGTGCCATAATATAACCTATGGATAATAAAACACCATGACTCTGCTAGCAGTATAGGAAACTGTATGCAGGACCTAGACATTCAATTGAAATACAGCTTGCAAAAGACATGTTAGGAAGACAGAGAAGACATGGTAATCTTCCACTTGAATGCTCCCATTCCTTGTCAGTGCATCACCACAGGCAAGCAGATACCCACTACTGCCACTCAAGGAAACTGGTTAATACTTGAGAAGCCTCAGTCAGTTTGATATCCTTAGGTAGTTACAGCTGGCTCCGTGAGTGATCACACAGGGAACGACACTCAAAAGGGGCCCACAGGCTGGTTGTGGTGGCTCATGCCTATAATCCCAGCACTTTGGGACTTTGGGAGGCTGAGGCGGGAGAATCACTTGTGCCCAATAGTTCAATATCATCAGCCTGGGCAACATAGCAAGACCCCATCTCTAAAAAAAAAATGTGGTGGTGCATGCCTATAGTCCCAGCTACTCAAAAGACTGAGGTGGGAGGATCGTTTGAGCCCAAGAGTTTGAGGCTGCAGTGAGCTTTGATTACACCACTGCATTCCAGTCTGGGTGTCAAAATGAGATTTTGTCTCCAAACAAAAACGGTGGGGCTCACACTTGGTGTATTGCTTTGCTGTTGCCATCTTGAAATTCTTAAGAATTTTTGAAAAAGGGGTTCTGAAATTTCATTTTGCACTGTACCTCATAAGCTATATAGCCTGTACTGCACACTATAGTAAAACATAACTTGTATGAAATGTCAGAGTATTCATATTTTTTCTGTCCTCAAACTCAGCTGCTACGGGAAAAATTCAATCAAAATTATCCTTTTAGGACCTCCTAACAGAGGTACTTCAAGAACAGCAAGGAGTTCATGGTGACTAGATGGGGTAAGAATAATAGGCAGAAGGTGCTACCAGAGAGGTAGATTGAGGTTAGACTCTGAAGAGGTTTGCACACTATGCAAGGAATTTGGATTCTATCCAGTCAACAATGAGGATGATGTGAAATAGTTTTTAAATTATAAAAATAAAACACAGTAAAATTGAAAGAATTTTAACATTGAATGACTGTATACTCACCATCTAGATTATATCATTAATATTTTATCATACTTTAAAAAATCACATAGCTCTAAAAGATTTTCAGCAAGGAAGCAGGATCGATGCAAAGGATATGGAAGATGTATTGGAGGCAGAGAGGTGGGTGGAAAGGTGACCAATTGGGAGGCTCTTCCAATATTACATATAACACAAAATCACATGAAGAAAATGATTTCCCTTAGCTCAGAATACTCATATTACAAAGCATAGTATTCAGAATGCTTTATTACCTCCTGATATTTTGGTTTTCCAGAGTAAAATTTTGAAGCCAGTCTGAATTTTGTTTCTTTCAAGATAACAACCATCACTCTTCCCTTAACTATATGATTAACAAAAATTCCAGATATCTAGGTTTGGGCTTGTTTATCTTAGTTTTTCTGGGTCAAATATTTTTTTAAAAGTCAAAATTTTCTTTTTTTTTTTTTTAGCTCAGGGAAGTTTTCTTCAGTTATTTCTTTGGTTATTTTATCTTACTCAAGATTTCTGAAATTATCTCATCCTTAGATTATATCATACTTTTCTTTATTTACCTAATTAATTAAAAATTATTGACTTCTCCTTTGAGTTCTTAGAGACTTCAGTTTTCCCTCTATATGAGTGTCTTGATTTATCACAACACCAATTCTATTTCTAACAGGGATATCATTTCTGTTATTGCTTTCTACTCTTACCTGGCTCCTGTTTTAATCTCAGTTAACTCTCTTGCACCTTATCCTATTATCCTTTTACCTCTCCTTTCTTTTTAGTCTTTTATTTATTATTACACTTATTATTTTCATTTTACAGAAGCCACACCATCTTGAATTCCTTTGTAAATTTATTGTAATATAATAAAATTATCTTTTGGTTTATATGTTATTTTTCAAAGATATCATGTCTTCTTGGATTACTAAGGATAATGCTATCCTTCCCTCTAGCTGCAATTTTACTTCACATGCTCTATATTGGATTTTTCTTTTATTCATCTGCACATAAGGGAATATCTCTCTAGACTTGTATTTGAATAGGCAGAATGCATGGATTGGCTAATGACTTTATTGGCTTCTTGGGTACAGATAAAGCTATTCTTACATCTAGAACTATGGGCACACTGTTGTGAACATATTCTGGGCCACATACCATGGATATTATTCTTTTACTGACTACCAATGATATAGATTGAAGTGAGATCATATACTGCACAACCACCTAGTTCTCTGATTCTGTGAACCAATGGAGTACATAAAAAATGGCTATTTCCGTCATATACTGTCTGTATTCACCTCATAACACGTTACCTACTGAAATGCAATGGGTCGCTGATACACCCCATAAGTCAAAGAGAGTTAGATTATTAAGCTGCAGGTCAGTGACCATATGTAATATTATATTGCCCAGCTTATAATCATATTGAAAGAAGACTTAGTGAGTATTGATGATAATGATTTTGATTATATAAAACAGATACTTTCTACCATGTGTAACTTTAATTTGGCTCTTGCATTTATGTTTTCTGGAGTTATATTCTTTGGTGTGTGCTGAATCTCCTTAGATTAACTCCCTAGGGGAGTCTAACTAAGGTCAGGAAACAGATGCCCAGTGGGATTCTTTCTACACATGAACATTTCCCTTCGCTGTTTTGCAAGTGAGGGTTGTCTCATCTACCTTTAAGATTTCTTTATCTTAGCTGTGCTGAAAGATTCCCAAGTGTGTGAAAGTTGTATTTCTGATTAATTTTAACATGCCTGTTTTTTGAGTTGACATCAGATGTGCCACAGGGGTGGAGCATGTGTACTAGGTATTTGGGTGGGGGTATAGAAAACTCAGGGTTTTGGGGTCAGCAGAAAGAAAGGGAGGAGACTTAAGGGAGCATATGTAACTTGGATCTCAGAGCTTAGGGTGTTCATTTGCCACTGGGACAAAGAAGACTTAAGGAAGGACAGTAATGCAAGGCAAATTTATTTAGAATATGTAGTAAATCCATTTTTTCTCCCACATGGCTGTCTAAAGAGCTGTTTGAAAGAGATAAGGTTGTATTAATATTATGATTAAAGATCTTTCCTAGTTCCTCATTTCCTAGAAGACAAAGTACAAATTTTGTAGCATCTCATTTATGGTTCCTCAGAGTTGGACTCTACCCATTGTTCCCCTGTATGCCTGTGTTATACTTCAGCTGCTCTAGGTATTCTTGTACACCTCCATACTTTCATTTATGATGTCCTTTCTGATTGGAATGTCCTCTCTTCCCACCTTCATCAGTCTTCATTCTGTGTCAACAAATAATGGCTCCAGTGCCATTATTTCAGCAGAGTCTTTCAGTATTTCTCCACTTATAGTTATATATTTCTCTATGCTTCTATAACATGATGATAAGAGAAATTAATTAGAGTTGTGTCCATTTGTCTCCTCCAATAAATTGAGTGTAATCAGAATGACATTTTGAATATTTGCAGTAGATATCAAAATAACTGATACCAATTTCTTCAGTGAATATATATTTATTCAACACTCACCGTATGACACACACTGTACTTGACCCTTGGAATATAGGAATGAACAAGACAGAAAAGGTTCCTGACTTCATGAAGGTCACAGTTCAGTGATGGGATGATACATGACAAATAAATAAATAATTTCAAATGGTGACCCAAAGTAGCTGCTTACAAAATGTTTGATGAATTAATTTTTTGGATGAATATTTGGTACTATCAGAGAATAAGTACAGCTTTTGCAGCAGTTATTTATGGCTTCAGAGCATTCAATACCCAGAAAAAGTCTGGGCATTGTATGACAATAAGCATTTTTTAAGCTTCTGTGCCTGTGGGTCAGCTCAGCTGATCTAGGCTGGCTTCACTCATATGTCTGTAACTGACTGAGTATAGCTCATCTAGATTGGGCTTGGTTGGTGTAACTCATCTGTCTTTTGCAACCAACAGGATAACTCTGGCATAACATATAAGAGTGCAAATCCCAGTAAACAACCCTATTGCAAGCGTTTGCTTGTGTTGTGTCTGCTACCATCCCACAGATCAAAGTAAGTCACATGGTCAAGCACCCAGTTAAAGGGTAAGGAAATATAGCCCGCTTAAAGGGAGGGCACCACAAAGTTACATGGCAAAGAATTGTAGATTTATAATTCTATAAATTATAAAATTTATAAAATTATAAAATTGGGGAGGAAATAATCTCATTTGCCTCAGGTCTCTTAGTATGTATGACATAAAATGATAAGAAAGATTGGAGCCTATTAAATCCTCAAGCCAGTGCTTTGGTAACTCCCTTTATCTTTCCCTGTCTTTTCTGTATACCCCTCTTACCCAACCCTTCACCACTACCACATACTTGCCCATTCGTTTGATCTTGGTTCATTTATGTACTCAGTGATGCTATGGTTTCCAGCATTTGCATTTCTTGCTTGAAAGACCTTTCCTCTCCACTGTGGGGTGTGTGTGTGTGTGTGTGTGTGTGTGTGTGTGTGTGTGTGTCTTGGGTTGCTTCAGAAAAACCAAAATTAATGCCAGACAGAAGTTTGTGTATAAATACCATATTAGTTCACTCACTCAAAGGGGAAAAATCTGAGGTGAATCCTTTACAATGACCCCAGAGTTCTCCAATGGAATCAAACTTCTGGCTTGGCAAGAAACCCTTCATTGGCTGTCTCATGTCTCTGCTCCCCTATACTTACATTCACATCTTTGTCTTTGGGTCTGCTTCTGGGGGAAGCCAAGTAAGAAAACATGTACTGAAAGTCTACTATGCGTGGAAGGTACCTGCAGAAGTCCACTCTTACTCTAGTAAGTGAATCCTGAGAAGTTGTATTTGTTACTATATCACTTTATTAAAAAAATCAAATAGGTAATAGAAAGAATGTGAGCTTTGCAATCAGACAGACCTGGGTTCTAGCACTTTCTCTGCAACTTACTTTCCTAACCTTCCTGAACTTCAGTTTTTTCATCTGTAAAATGGAGATAATTTCCCTCTCCTAATGTGAGGAGTAGATGCAATAACACCAGTGAAGTGCCTTCTACAGTATCTGGCACATAGTAGAATTTAGTAAGTTGTAGCTATCTTTATTGTTAAGGCACCAGCTCCTTTCAGATAATATTTTTAACATTTATACTATGTTATGAGTAGGCATTATCTTATCACATGTTCATTATAAGTTTATGAAGCAGGTATTATTATTTTTATCAGACACATTTTACAGAAAAAGAAGCTAAAACTCAGAGAAGCCAAGATACTTAGCCTGTATCACTTAGACAGCACTGGTATCAAAAACAACTTTTCTGGCTTCAGGATTTGTATTCTTTCTATTATACCTTGTCTTCCTTCAGCCATTTTAGTTATTTATTCTCTGCCTTGCCTCATCTAAGTTCCTTAAAGATAGGAATAGATTTATTCTCCCCATGGATACTGGGGCTCCACTCAGAGAACTTGGTTATTGAGAAAGGAATTAAATAACTGTCGGGGGGAAAGACAGCTCATAGGAGAATGTGATAAATCCAGCCGAGAAAGCACCAAGGGCAAAGACACATGCAAAGCTGGTACCAGAGGTCAGGCCTCTAGGCTGTTGCTTAATAAAATTAACAGCTCATATTTGTCTAGCATTTTACTGTTGTCAAAGTAATTCCTGATGTTTAATCTTACTTGATTCTCGCCACAGCCCTGGGATCTGAGGTGACTTCCTTTGTCAGCATTCTTACAGCAGGAAACTGAGGCTCAGTTAAAACAAAGGATTGACTTAAAACAATCCAGCTAGTAAATGTTGGAGCTAAAAGATTTGGGAGAGTTTGGGACCCAGATCTTCTGTTGCCAGCTTCCAGGGTTTAGTAGGTAGAACATTTTCCTACCCCTTAACTACAAAATCAGGAGTTTCTCCACTACAGTGCTCCACTGGACTCTAAATGCAACTTCCCTAATCAAAATGGAGAAGTCACTTCTCTTGATCTAGTCCTAGCTTTTTCCCAGAGAAATTTTCCTTTTTGGCTTTTCCCTAGCTTTAGTTCCTAGTCAAGATCAGAACAGTCCTCACAGGGGGCAGGAAAGAGGCCACAAGGAAGGTCTTGGCATGAGCACAGATCTGTCCATTTGTTAATGAAGATCAGCTGGGCCTCCTGAGCCTCTCCTCTGCCAATAGCAGGGAGGTGTCTCACTGAGTTAAAAGCACAGCTTCAGAAGAGACATTTCTCACCAGGACCTCCTGTGGCTGCCTGGGCAGGGTGGAATCCTCGAGTCTCCTGAGAAAAGCCTTCTATTTGTCTATTGTCCATCCACCTCTTGTCTACCCACTGGGAAGCACAGCAATGAAGACAGGGAGGAGGAGGACCAAAGCTGCCATGCCATGCCTCTTCCACATGAAAAACAGTGCCCTGCTTGTAAATAGCAGAGGATCTGGGGGAAGACCAAGCTTTGGTAACACATCAATCCAGGGAACTTTTATATTGGTTGCAGAATCTGGGTGTTTATTTTTCTATGCTTGTATTGCAAATTTATTACAAGCTGAGAAAAAAACAGACCTCTTGTTTTTTTCAGCTGGCCTCTCACTGTCTTCCCCAAAAGGTCTGGGTTTCCCTCAAAGCTACCAAGTGCTAATTTGAAAAATATGTTGCTGACAAGCAGGAGAAAAGCAGGCATCCAATGTGAAATGCCCTCTGGGGCATGAGGGAGCTCCCAGAGAGAGAGAGAGAGGCAAAGATACACAGAGAGAGAGAGAGAGTATGTGGGCGTGTGTGTGCATGCCAGGGTTGCGTGCACTCTGAGCAACAGAAGGAAAGGAGAGCAGAAAGAAAGATGGGCTCGTGGACCCGAAGACATAGGAGCCCACATGCAGTTGGATAACATTGTAAACTGCTGGAGAAACCCTCCATTGCATTTGAAGCATACACAAATTTCATTGTTGGTGTTATTCACTGCATCTCTCAGAGTTCCCTATAGGACACTTCATAAGATAAATTCGTTTTAGAATTTAGTACTAGGAAATAATTGCTGCTTCTGAGGAGCTCATATGTTTTCTCCTCATGAATATGTCACTAACTAGTTTCTGATTTTGCTTTGTCTATTGGGAAACTTAGGGGAAAATTTAAAAACAGCTATGGTAGGGATCCCATCACCTGCTTAACAATATTCTGTTTTTCCCTTGACTTGTCTCTCCTATTCTAATGCAATTTATTTTTCTTTTGTTGTGATGATTTAGAAACAAATATTTTACTATTTTTTGTATGTTATATGAATGGCTTTAAAATCTTTGTCTAATGAGGTAATATATAAGTAAATAAACAAAAATAGATATGAATAAGCCTTGCTAGAGCAACCTTTGAGTGGGCAAATTAAGGGGATAAGTGAGCAAAGGCAGGAAATCCCAAAACTGACTTCAGGCTTTTCCTCATCTATATCAAATTCCATAACCTCATTTCCTAGCTTCTACTACCCTTGAGAAAGACACTACGAATGGAAACAACATTCAAGAAAAAGCTAAGAGAAGTGGCCATAGTGTATGGCTGCTAACCTTGTGCTCTTGTTGTCAGCACAGTGCCAAAGACTAAGAGCATAGAACTAAATTAAATGTGAACATTTCAGTGAACTCTTCCCCTGGATTTGTCTCTGGGCTTTCTTTCTTTTATTTTTAAATTATACTTTAAGTTTTGGGATACGTGTGCAGAATGTGCAGGTTTGTTACATAGGTATGCACCTGCCGTGGTGGTTTGCTGCACCCGTCAACCTGTCATCTACATTAGGTATTTCTCCTAATGCTATCCCTCCCCTAGCCCCAAACCCCCTGACAGGCCCCAGTGTGTGATGTTCCCCTCCCTGTGTCTATGTGTTCTTATTGTTCAACTACCACTTATGAGTGAGAACACGAGGTGTTTGGTTTTCTGTTCCTGTGTCAACAAACATATGAAAAAAGGCTCGTCATCACTGCTCATTAGAGGAATGCAAATCAAAACCACAGTGTGATACCATCTCATACCAGGTAGAATGGTGATCATTAAAAAGTCAGGAAACAACAGATACTGGAGAGGATGTGGAAAAATAGGAACACTTTTACACTGTTGATGGGAGTGCAAATTAGTTCAACCATTGTGGAAGACAGTGTGGTGATTCCTCAAGGATATAGAACCAGAAATACCATTTGACCCAGCAATCCCATTATTGGGTATATATCCAAAGGATTATAAATCATTCTACTATAAAGACACATGCACACATATGTTTATTGCAGCACTGTTCACAATAGCAAAGACTTGGAACCAACCTAAATGCCCACCAATGATAGATAAAGAAAATGTGGTATACATACACCATGGAATAGTATGCAGCCATAAAAAAGGATGAGTTCATGTCCTTTGTAGGGACATGGATGAAGCTGGAGACTGTTTCTGGGCTTTCTAACTTCCTCAGGGCAGTCTGCTTTTTTAAAGTATTGGAAATAGCATTGGATTTTAAGGCCAAAGACTAAAAAGTTTCTCGCTTCAACTTTGAGGACTTGGGCCTGACCTCTCTGACTTTCTGCAAAGAGGAGAAAATAATAACTTCACAGGATTTATTTAAATATCAAGTGAAAATGAAGGTGAAAGTGCTATGTAAATTAAGCAAATCTCATTACATATCATTATAAATTCAGGATTCTTTACATTTTTACCCCCTCACCATTTGTGATCTTATTACACAGCATGCCCCCTACCATATCCATTGGCCCCTGTGCACCAGTCATTTTTTGGCCATGCCTCTGCCTGGGGTACCTGTCTCCTCTCTTTGCTTCTGTGATCAACTCCTACATAACCTTTAAATTTCAACTAAAAAATCACTACCTCGATGAAGTCATAGCCCTGCCATTCACAAAGTACATGTTACTTTCTCTCTACTCTTAGTCCACACTTTGTTCATGCCATTAATGCTGCGCTAGTTGTATTGCAGTTGGTTGTTTCCTGCCTGCCACCTCTCACTGGCAGGAATTGTCATTCACCTTTAAATCTCTAGCACGTTGAGACACATCCAACTTCCAGATGTTAAAACAAATTAAAAACTAAACATAGGGTTTCATACCTTTGAGTAGAGAACAAACTTTTCTCAACATCCATCTGTACCTTAGATATATTTTGTGCTGTGAAAATGCAGGCTGATAAAAATGAAATGCCAGGCAATAGCATTGAAATGGACTGTTTCTTTTATGACTATCAAATGGGGATGGGTAGATGCTCTCAATTTCCTCTTAAAACTAAAAAATATTCCTGATTTCCAAGTCTAAGGCCACATTAATGCATGACTGGAGCATTGGGGACATTTTATTGTTAGAAAGAAAACAAGGCAGGTTGGACCGTGTTGGGGACAGCAGAGCAGAGAGATTTGGAGTTCAGGCTGTGGCATCAACTGGGTAGGTTAATTTCCTTGTGTTCCCACATTTGAAAAATAGGGATAATGATAGCAGTTACCACTTTGGTTTGTTTCAAGAATTAAGTGAGATAATACATGAAATACATGAAGTATAGTGTCTGGCACGTGGTAAGTGCTCAACAAATGTAATTTCTTCTCATAATTAAATTGCAACCTCATTTTCACGTAGAAGGTCTAAATAGTCCCTGAGCTTTCAGAGTTCTGACAACTCAATTGTTGCCTTCCTCCCTTCTAAGTGGACCTGTGTACTTGCATTATGTGAAAAAGAGGAACCTCTGCTGGACTGCAGTGGCTGCTGCAGGAGTGATGGGGTCTGCAGGTACTCTGACTGAAGACACATGGCCCAGCATCGCTCTATTCATACCTCATCAAAAGCATGAATTCACATCTGGATGCAGCACCCGGGGAGGAACATCGACAAAGAGGCCCATGTTCAGAAACATTTCCCTATCTGTATCATGAAAGTGACAATCCCTATGTTATATAGTTTCTGGAAAGAACACATGATATAAAGTATGTTAAGTCGCCTCCTAAATAAAAAAGAAAGCTGGCTATATCTTTGTTATTTAATAATAACAACCTATAGCTGAATTTAGTCCCATGGACAACAACATCAAAACATTCAAGTGTACTTAAATGACTATCCACATTATACTAGTAATAGCCATCAAGCCCATGTATGGGGTATAGTCCCATGCATGGAAGAATTGTGAGAGAACATAGATTTCAAGGGGTCTTTCAGCACTTTGTGCTAGGCATGGAGTTTATCTAAACAAAAAGAGGAGAGAAATTCTTCTAGGCTGCAAATGAAACTTGGAGGAATCTCTCCCCGTTGACAGGGAACCACTATAACCTTTGCTGACCTAAGAGAGCTGCTCCTTGCATTATGGAAGGTTGTCACAGAAATATTGCATTCACTTAGCCAAGGGAGCTGCATCAGCATTTTAGAAGATTGCTGAACTCAACTATTTAGAGAGCCCTATGTCTTCTCCCCGACAGGATGCCACAGCAGTGGTGAGGATGAGAGGGAACGAGACTGTTCAAGCAGGGGCATGGTGATTTAAACTCAGCCCCTGCTCACTTTGATAATGGGCATCAAAGCAGGAAGGATCTTGTTCTAATTTTGAGTGTTCCTCATTCAGGAAATAGCTATATTCATGAAGATTTGTGTGCAAGGCAGATTTTTAGAATCAGATGATTTAAAAGCTGTTTGGGAAGACCACTACTTGAAGGAATTCATTGAGGACTCTGGGAATCTTTTCGTGATGGCAGTTTTAGATGCTTTGTATATTTGATGTTTTGTAAGTTGGATTGTTTTTGAACAGTGGGCAATACTAACAAAAATGTGCTTCTTTTAAGCTTTACTACGTATTTTGTAAATATTTGCTTGCTCATATTACCTTTCCTTTGTATAGAACTTTGTCAAGTATTGCAAAGTTCTGGATTTCACTGACAATTAATTCAATTAAAGAAGCATGGATAGTTTGCTCTGCTTCAAGCACTGTGTAAATCCAATTTTTTGGCGTATTACAAAGCAAAGGGGTTGGAAATTGATGTATATTTCACATACCTACAATATCCATGTGTCTCAGTATTCCTTTGAAGGGTGGAGCTAGCTGTTAAATATTCACAAAATGTTTCTATTGAGACAGCTAAAGAATATGAGGTGTTTATTTAACATTACTTAATTTAATATATTGGGAAATGAGTTTGCCTATAAGCTTTGCCTTGTGCCTCCATAAATGGAGGATCTATACGCTACCTGTTATTGTTCTGGATATTTCTATATTCTTTGTCTTATTTTTTTATCTGTCACAACAGATATTATTTAATGTGCTTTACAGATGAGGATCTGAGGCTCAGAAAATTTAAATAAATTGCTTGATGCCAGCAGTATAAATTTGCAGATCTAGGACTTAAAAGTGATTCTTTGAAGATTTGTTTTTAACATAATCATATAAACAGTGAGCAAAATTAACTAATGGTTTGAATCAAGAGTGAAGGATATGGGAGTAGAAGGAAGAATTTTAAATTAGTGGCTGAAGATATAGTTGGCAAAGAATGGAAAAGCTTCTTACTATGGATATCATAACCATATGGCTACCATTTATCAAGTGCTTACCGTGAGCCAGGCATTGTGCTAAGTGTTTCTCATTAAGACTCACAGAATTCCCAGGAAGTACTCCCTTATTATCCAATTGTACAGATGAAGAAATTGAGGAACTGAGAATTAAATAGACTTGCCTCAGGTCATACAAGTTAATAAGCAGGGGCATTTGGACTCAGACCTATTTCTATCTCCCTCTAAAGCTCATTCTCTGTCTATAATACTCTGCACTCACTATCCAAACTCTTGAAATGTAAATGCTTTTGCCTGTCAATAATAACTTAAATTTAGGCCCCAGTCTCAGGATTGTCAATAATATATAAGGTCACAAAACCATACAACAATGTACTTTGAAGCCTAATAGCCAACATTCTCTTAATAGAACAAAAAAATCTTCTTTGTTGCTATGAAGGTAGTAAAAATATAGAAATTATCTTCCCTAAGATGCTGCAGAGGCTTAAAATATGGCAAGGTATCTTTTTAAGAATATGTTTTTATAAAAATTATAAGAACACAGTTAAAGTAGTCAAAGAATTTTACATACCTTACAATAGAAAACAGCCGTCTCTGGCCTCCCATCCCCTTTCTGTTCCCACCCGTTTCTACTTCCTAAAGCAGCCACTTACATTTATGTTTGCCTCCATGTTTTAAATATAATGTATATACTGTCATTTCTTTTTTAAAAGGTATTAGTTTATTAGGGCTGTCATAACAAAGTACTATCACAGGATCCTTGGGGTATTGCTTCACCAGCTGGACACCTCTGTGGCCAGTGACACCTTTTACCTGAGTATTGCTCGTGCCCACCAGGCTCATTCTGCCCACTTGGTCCAGCAGGCTGTGCTTGGCTCGTGCTGCCAGCCTGGATCCCACACCTGCCAAGGGTGAGCCAGGTGTGGAGAGGCAAGGGGTGTGTGGTGGAGTGGTCATGGGGTCCAGCCACTGCACACAGCCAGGCATGCTGGCTGCTGTGGTGGGGTAGACAGCTCCAGACACCAGCACAGGTGCCGGCTTCATGCAAGGCTGCAGCTGGACCAGATATACTGCCCATGGCTTCTGTTGTGGGCACCCATACCTGGACAAGGGGAATGCAGTGGAGCCCAGAAGCTTGGACATGCCAGGAACCACAGATCTCCAAAGAGGGTGTCATAGACCTGGCTTGGGGCGCCCCTAGGTCTGGGCTCTCAAAGGGCCACAGCTCTTCTCTCCTTCTTGTCACCCGCAACTTGGTGAGTGGGGTGGGTGGGTGTGTTTCAGCCTCGTTTGTGATACAGCTGTTTTCCTGGGTCCCAAGTTCTTGTTCTGCATCTAGGAAGAATGAGGTATGCGGACAACTGGAAGGTGAGCAAGTTGACAGGAGCTTCACTGAGTGACAGAATGTTTTCAGGAGACCTGAAGTGGGGTAGCTCCTTTCCACAGGCAGGCCATCCTGCCAAGTCTACAGCTCTCAGTGGAGAGGAGACCCAGAGTGGGTAGCTCCTATTCGCGGGCAGGTCATCCCATCGTCTTTGCAGCTCTCAGCACAGAGGAGACCCGGAATGGGTATCTCCTATCCACAGGCAGGTTGTTCCAATATCTCTACAGCCCTCAGCAAAGAAAAGACCTAGAATGGGTAGCTCCTATTCACAGGCAGGTCATCCCGATGTCTCTACAGCCCTCAGTGGAGAGGAGGCCCAGAGTGGGTAGCTCCTATCTGCAGGCAGGTTGTCTGGTGGCCTGCCTGAGTCTGGCTGAATCCAGTTTTTATGGGCTTCAGAGGGGAGGAAGTTGCCTGGTGATTGGTCCGTGAGTCGGCCCAGAAAAAGCATCATAAATTCTCATTCCAGTCTGCAGAACTGGCAGCCTGGCCCCAAGGCTTCAGGCCATCCCTGGCCTGAAAGTGGGGCTTCACCAGGGACCTACCCCTTTCCACCCAGGAGCCTGTCTGCCTCCTGCCACCATCTATATGTCATCCATGGTGCCAGGCTGTTCATGCTGAGGGGTGCCTGCAGGCCTGCACCAACCCCCTCTCAGCTTCCCCTTGGCCTTTCTCTCATGTCCATTGGTGCCCAAAGCTTGGAGGGGGCCGAGGTGGCAGGGGGCTGGTGTGTCAGCACCACCCCAAGGGCATTCACACCTGGCCAGGTCATGACAGCACCCAGGCTTGGCCACAGCTTTGCTCCAAAATTGGAGCAGGGAGAGGCCATGCAGTGGGAGTGGGCACTTCCGAGCCTGTGGGGGCAGGAGGGGCTTCCCAGGCCGCCAAGAATGCAGGGATGCTTGGGTCTGCAGCTGCAGCCAGGCAGCTGCTGCTGTGCCTGGGAGGGTGAGGCTCCAGCCCCTCCATCTCAGAAGGGGCTGGGGTTCCCACTGGCTCTGTGGAGCGCGCGGCCTTGACTGCACCTTCCCCACTGCAGCTGGTGTCATGCAGCAGCTGCTCCAGATGGGTCACTGCTGCCATCAGTACCACAAACTGGGTGGTGGCTTAAACAACAGAAGTTCATTGTCTTACAGTCTGGGGGTTAGAAGTTCCAAATCACTTGTCAGCAGAGTGGGTTTCCTCCAGGGCTGTGAAGAAGAGTGTTCCATGCCTCTTCCCTAGTTTTCAGTGGTTTGCTGGCAGTCTTTGGTGTTCCTTAGTTTGTGTATGCATTAACCCAATTACTGCCCTCATCTTCACAGGGCTTTCTCTGTCTTGTCTCTGTGTGTGTCTATCTCTGTGCCCAAATTCCCCCTTCTTATAAGGGCACCAGTCATATCAAATTAGAGCCCAACCTAATGACCTCGTTTTTATTTGATTACCTCTGTAAATATCCTATTATTATTATTTTTTATTTGAGGCAGAGTATTGCTCTTGTTGCCCAGGCTAAAGTGCAGTGGCACAATCTTGGCTCACTGCAAACTTTGCCTCTTGGGCTGAAGCTATTCTCCTTAGCCTCCCTAGTAGCTGGGACTAGTAGCTGCCACCATGCCTGGCTAATTTTTTGTTTTCAGTAGACAAGATTTCACCATGTTGGCCAGGCTGGTCTTGAACTCCTGACCTCAGGTGATCCACCCACCTCGGCCTCCCAAAGTGTTGGGATTATAGGCGTGAGCCACCATGCCTGGCAAAATATCCTATTTTTAATTAAGGTCACATTCTGAGGTCCTGGGTGTTAGGACTCTAATATATATTTTTCTGGGACACAATTCAGCCATACAAGTTATCATTCATTATATTCTTACCATAAAATATGAGGATTTAGTTTGTATACTCCTTACATCTTCCTTCCATTCACTTTCCCTTTTTCCACCTTCTGATAATCATTTTTTTTTTATGTCAAGATTCAGTGTTTACCTTATTATGACTGTATAAATATTATTTACATCTGAGTCATGTCATCAGTTTGATTAAATTTCCTTTCCTGTGCACTTGGTTTTCATGGAATTATTAATGGTCTTGTGTTTTTGTTTGCTTAGTTTCCTAAGCCAAAAGAGATCAGCTTCTAGACTATAAAAGGAATTCTTGCAAGGCAAAAGGAAAATATAGGGAATGAAGAGAAACATGGGCAAAGGTGTGAACAAGTAATTCAAAAATAAAAAATCTCTTATGATTAGCAAGCAGATGAAGAGATACTCTCACCCACTGGTGACTAGAAAAATGAAAATATAAAATATTACTTTATTCCTCTCAGTAAAGTCAGAATTGAAAAGCTGGTTAGTGCTAAGGGTGGCAGGTATAGGATAATCATACAGGAACTGCAAAGTACAACGATGGAAGTGTACATTGGGGTAGCAATTCTGGAGAGCACTCTGCCACCACTTAGTCAACTCCATTGCACTTCAGAATCTTCATCCTACAGAAATTTCCTACTTTGTTTGTGGCAGTTGGAAATTGGAGACAATCTAATTGTTGATCAATAAGGGACCTGGTAAATACATGTGGTGGATATACATTAAGGAATTCTTGTGAATTAGAAGCAATGAATTAGATGTATACACAGTGCCATGGTTTGAATGTACCCATCCAAAGTTCATGTGTTGTAAACTTGGTTTTCAATGGAGCAGTGTTGAGAAGCGGGGCTAAATGGAAGGTGTTTGCGTTATGGGGGCACCACCTTAATGAATGGATTAATGCTATTATCAGGGGAGTGGGTTTGTTTTTGTGGGAGTAAGTTCCTTATTAAAGGATGAATTTGGCCTCCTTATGCTCTCTTTCTTGCCTTCCCTTTGCCTTTCCACCTTCCACCATGGGATGATGTAGCAAGAAGGCCCTTGCCAGATGCTGGCCCATTGATCTTGGACATCCCAGACTCCAGAGCTGTGAGAAATAAATTTCTGTTTATTGTAAATTACCCAGTCTGTGGTATTATGTTGTAGCAACACAAAACAGACTAAGATACAACAACAATATGGATAGATTTAAAAAATAGCTGGGTAAAAAAGCAAAAAAAACCCAAAAAAACAAAACAAAAAAAACCTCAAATACCAAAAACAAAAACAAAAACAAAAACAAAAAGAATTAAACATTTAGAGATACGGCGTGTAAATTAAAAATGTATGCAAATAATATAATACACATTTTAAAATAATTCATATAAATGAAATACACATGAAACATATCAGGGTGTTTGCCTAAGGGGGAATGGATATGAGGAGAGATACACAAATAAATAAGAAAGGGGCTGCACTAAGACCAATGCTGGTAAGCCAGAGATTGAAAAGTATGATTAACTCTACCATCTGCACTGAAGTCTAAAAGCAGATTCAGTGTTTACATAATTATGACTAAATAAACATTATTTACACTTTATACATGAGTCATATAGTATATTATGATTACATTTTCTTTGTGAGAGATTGGGGATATTACAGCTTTTTTTTTCCACTTTGCTGCATTTAATAATGATCCTTTTTTTTTGTTTGTTTAATTTGTTTTCTATGAATGATTGCTAATTCATCTCTAAACTCTTTGCCAGGCATATATACCTCCTCCCTTATATTCAAATTCCTCAGTCAGTGTCATACTTTTAGTGACATCCTTCTTGTCACCTGCTATGGAATGATTGCATCCTCACACAATTCATTTGTGAAAGCCCTAACTCCCAGTAGGACTGTATTTGGAGACAGGAGCTTTAAAGGTAATTAAGGTAAAGTGAGGTCATAAGAGTGGGGCCCTAATTCATAGGACTGGTGGCCTTAGGAGAAGAGGAGGAGAAAGAGACCCCCCCCCCACCATGTGAAAACACAATAAGAAGGCAGCCATCTGCAAGCAGGAAGAGATCCCTCCGCAGAAACTGACTTTTGTTCTGCGACTTCTAGCCTCTAGAATTGTAAGAAAATAAATATCTGGGGGCCAGGCATGGTGGCTCACACCTGTAATCCCAGCACTTTGGGAGGCCAAGGCGGGCAGAGCACGAGGGCAAGAATTCAAGACCAGCCTGGCCAACATGGCAAAACCCCATCTCTACTAAAAATACAAAAATTAGTTGGGTATGGTGGTGTACACCTGTAATCCCAGCTACTCAGGAGGCTGAGGCAGGATAATTGCTTGAACCGGGACCCAGAAGACGGAGGTTGTAGTAAGCCGAGATCACGCCACTGCACTCCAGCCAGCCTGAACTACAGAGTGAGACTGTCAAAAAAGAAAGAAAGGAAGGAAGGGAGGGAGGGAGGGAGGGAAGGACATAACTGTTGTTTAAGCCATCCAGTCTGATTTTGTTATGGTAGCCCAAACAGACTAAGATACTGGTACCAGCAAGTAGGGTGCTGCTGTAACAAATATCTAACACTACGTAAGCAGCTTTGGAACTGGGTGAAGTGTAGAGTTTGGAAGCATTTTGAGGAGCAAGCTAAAAAGCCTATATTGCCATAAAGGAAATATTGGTGGAAATAAGGATGATTAAAAGGCAATTCTGGTGAAGACTTAAAAATAAAGGAAAACTGGAGATAAAAGCCTTTGTCTTCTTAGATACTACATAATCATGAACAGAATAATCATGTTAATAGAAACGTAGATATTAAAAACCATTCTGGTGAGGTCTCAGATGGAAAGGAGAAATAAGTTATTGGAAACTGGATGAAAGGCAATCCTGGTCATAAAGTGGCAAAGAACTTGACTAAACTGTGTTCTAGTGTTTTGTGGAAGTGTAATTCATGTGTGATAAAACTGGATATTTAACTGAGGAGATTTCTGAGCAAAATGTTGAAGATTCAGACTGGGTCCCCTTAACCACTTGACTGCTTGTAGTAAAATGAGAGAGAGAGACAGAGAGAAGCTGAAGAAGGAATCGTTAAGCAAAAAGGAACCAAAACTTGAGGACTTAGAAAATCCTCAGCTATACATATTACAAAAAGTAAAAGCATTTGTTGACACACCTTGATACATCAAGGGTGTGGCTGAACAACCATTTGATAAGGAGATTAGTATTAAGGTGAACCATAAATTTAATCAGTCACCACAACAGAAGCCAGGAATAGAGACGGGATTATGTGAGTAGAAACATTGCCAATTTGAACTGAAGTGGGTGAAGAAGAAAATAATGAAAAAAGGCTGTTGGGCTTCTTAGATTCAATAGGACAGGACAGCGAAGCTATTTTGAAAACATGTGCTATTTTTCAAGAAAAGGGAAGAACAACCCTCAGTTCCCCTCACCCGCTAGTATTTCTCTTCTTCTTCTTCTTCTTTTTTTTCTCTCTGAAAGTCCTATTATTTGTATACTAGGCCTCCCAGATGTGGCTCTAATTTTCTTATCTGCCCGCCTACCTGACCAATTTCTATCTCTTTTTCTTTATTTTACACTTTTTGAGGTTTTCCTCAACTTTATCTTCCAAGTCATTCACTGATTTTCATTCTGCTTACTTAATTTTTTAATATAAAATCTCTCATGATATAAATTGGTTTTTTAAAAATTATATGCCTACTCTTACTTTATCCTGACAATATTCTTATTTCTGTGAAGAAGTTAGATTTTGGAGATGTTTTCTATGGTTGTCTGCATTGTTTTTCTTTCCTGTGTTCGTTTACTGCTTTTTGTTTTGGTCTTTTTCACAATAGAAGCTTTCCCTCACATATCTGGTGATGGGGGCCTTTTTGCTCAGAGTGAGATACTACAGTCTTGGGGAAAATGATCATTCTGTGAGCAGATGTTACCTGGTGAGTTTCACTATATGGTGATCTGGCAGGGGGTGCAAGAACCAATGCAACTATGAGCAACTTTAGTTTTTTTCTATCAAGTTGAGCACTTTTTTCAGATATCACTTTTCTGATCTCCCTTCTAGAGTAGATATTCTTGGTTCCAGCATTCTTGTTGCTGAGTTTGGTAAGAAGATTGATCTTCTCAGCATTCAGTAAGTCGACCTCACCTAATCTTCCATTTTCAGTATGAAATCGCACTTTTCAGCTCTGCTCAATAACCCTAAGATCAGAGTATCTGTTTCAACCTCTTCATAGGGTATACATCTAGTCTTCTACTGGAACAGGGGAAGAGAAAACCCATCTGCAGCTTCTAATCCAGACTTTCAATTAAATCTTTTGTTTTTGTCCTATCTGCACCCCAACTTGCAAACTGTGGGGGGCCATAAATTCCTGAGCCTCCTTGGGTTCTTTCACATACATAGGGTTGGAATGCAAAAACGTCTTTGCCAGTGTCTTCCTTTCTTTGGAGGATGACTATTAAGTCTGGATTTTTAATCATATTTAGCATTTACAAAAAGTGAAATTCCTATATAAGAAAGATCCTTGTGGTGAGAACAATGAATATAAAACCTCTGTTGGAATGGAGAGATCTCTACTCACTTCCATGATAGAATTTCATATATCCTATTTCTTCATTTCTTTCTCTATTTCCCCTGACCTTTTTCTTTTTCTTCATTCTTTTTTGTTCCTCCTTTTTTCTTTACTTTCCCTTGCCTCTTCTCACCTTTTCTCTCCATTTCTTTCTTTTTTTGTTTGCTTAGTTCTAAAAATCCTCCTTCTCGTTGTCTTCCTCCCGCTTTTCCTCCTTGTTCATCTACACTCTCCTCAGGATTGTCAACACCTCAGTTGCAAGAATTAAGTTGGATACTGTGGAGAGGCTTTCCAGAGTTATTAAAAATAGTGGCTTCCATTCCTTGGGGGAGCTTACATTTGCGAACATACATTTGCAAGCCTAAGGGTGCTTAGGACCAAGTTGGAGTTCCTAGGCAAAATCTATGGACTTCTGTTGGAATTGTTATTCTCCAAAGAATTCATTGGTGTCAATTTCGGGATGACGGCTACAAAGTGGTGACCTCCCCTGGGACCTCCAACTCATTTCTTATAGGGCACTGAGAGCCCAGCAACCACTGCAACTTTGTATAACTTTCCAACCTCAGACAAATCTGAACTGATGACCTGAGGGTGAGAGGCTCTGTATAACTTGATTACATTTTTTTAAAATTCCATTTTTCTTGTGAAAAGACACCTTCAGAACACAATGTCAGTTTCTCTGCAATTTTAGACATCAAATAGCTTATTTTTTAGTTCTCTCTGGGTCAAAGAACATTATTAAGAAGAAAAATGTAAAAAATATTGGTTTTGTAACAATTTGGTATCTAAACTGAAGCCTCTAATAAACTCACAGAAATATTCTTGCTTTGAGATTCTTTAGAATTCTAAAGAAAGGATAAAAATACTATGTAGGACTAGAGTGCCCTACAATGTACACTAAAAAATAAAACTAAACAAATAATCAACAGATTTTGAATGATAATGTGCCAGAATACTTTTTTTTGTTTGTAAGAAGTATCATGTAGGCTCCAGATGTCATGAATATGCCATTTTAGTATTTTATTTATGTGGGATATCACTTTAGAATTCAGAGTGTAGATTTTTCACAAACAGGAAAGGAAGAAATAAGAATTACTCCTTAACTTCTCTATTCATGTAAGAATCTGTCAACTGAGATGTTTTCTCCATTTCTCAGTGTAGACAAAAGACATTGGATCTTATGTCAGGGCCCCAGGATTAGAACTTCATCTCCAGATATTGTGAGATTGCTTCATTAAAACAGGCACATAGAAATTAAAACAACTGGCATAATGTAATGAAAATGAGCACACCGTTCTTTTTTTTAAGTAGATGGAAAAAATCAATATTTTGTCTTCAAGTGCTTACACCTATGCAGGAAAGAGAGGTGAAAAAACGAATTGTTCCATCTGTAATTTCAAGCAGGGAAAATGAGTTACAAGCATATCAGCAACATACAGACAGAGGTAGACCCAGTGAAGCAGAAGGAAAATGACTAACCACCATTTCCCCTTATTCCCATAACTGATTGGATGTAAACAAAACATTCTCCCCCAAATGAGAAGCAAAAAGTCTGCCACTGAGCAGTGGCTACTTCTCAAGATATCTTTGTCAGCAAGATGGGTTCAAGTTATGATTTCCCCGTTTCTATGATTGACGTTGTTACGGGTCTTAGAACAGTTACCATGGTAACAGAAAGGCCTTGCATGTATTTGAAGTAATTCACCTGACCTACTGCTCAGAATGAGGGAGGGCTGAGGGCTAGCGTTTCTCGCAAATATTCCCCATGATCTGGCCAGTGCAGGCTCTAGTCTTGGCTCCAATCTGAAGAGGCTGTCCAGGCAGTGCCCATGAGGAAGGATGAGAAAAATAGCAAATTCCTGAATCTGCTTAGACAAACTCCAGCTTGAGGTTTTCCCCAGGGATTTATGATGTTGTCAGTAGCCTCTGGTGTTTTCTTCTACCTAAATATGAACTTGATTTTTGCCATTTGCTTCCTGATATCTCCTGGGGAGGCCCAAAGGAAGGATGCTTCCATCAATTTGTAGGAAGACATTTATGTCCCACCTTTGGGTCAGAGAAAAATGGTGAGAGAGATTGAGAATGAGACAGAGACATGAAGCAAGCTTATGGTGGTTGAATCACACTCTACCAGAAATGGTACAGATATCTGAATAAAATTAAAAATCAGCCAGTGTTTCCCAGCCCTTTTAGAATAGAGGACAAAACTCAGGGTGTCATGACTATCACAACATCACAGCATCTCTTCAACTTTGACACTGGTCAGACCTAAGACCCCAAAATGCACCACATTCTCCCCTTCACTGATATATTCCTCTGGACTATCCCATTCCTAATCTCTATATCAGGATGCTCCCATTTCTTTTAATTCATGAGGCTTTTAATTCAAGAAGGAGTGCTGGCAATCTCCTCACGCTTTGCTGCTGCTCTGGATGATTTTTCTTCCAACACGCGTTAATCTTTTTTTTTTTTTTTTTTTTTTTTTTTCCTTTGTGGAGCTCAGGTGGCCACTTTGACCATTTCTTTGGCATCCTCATTGCTGTCATTGATTGACCTTCGGGATCCTCTTTTACTCTTATTAGTGACCTTAGCACCTGCCGCGGCATTTACTTCCTGACTTCTCTCCCACCCTATACTCAAGGGATTAAATTTCACACTGATAACTCTTCTAATACATTGGTTCTCTCCCTTTCTTAGTCCTCTCAACTCTGATCACCTCCATTTTTCCTCTAACCATAGTCACGAGGGTAAAAATAATTGCATTTTGATCTCACTTTCACCCCAAACTGAGATGCTTTCTCTCTTACCACAACTTTCTATCCTTTCACCTGATACACTCTGACTCTGATAAGCTTTCTACTGATCCTTATTGATATGGTTTGCCTGTGTCCCCACCCAAATCTCATCTCATCTTGAATTGTAGGTCTTATAATCCCCACGTGTTGTGGGAGGGACCAGGTGGAAACAATTGAATCATGGCGGCAGTTTCCCTCATCTGGTTCTGGTGATACTAAGTTAGTTCTCACGAGAGCTGATGGTTTTATAAGGTGCTTCCCCCTTGGCTGGGCGCTCACTCTTCTCCTTCCACTGTAATTGGAAGTTTCCTGAGGCCTCTCCAGCCCTGCAGAACTGTAAGTCAAACTTATTTCCCTTATAAATTACCTAGTCTTGGGTATGTCCTTATAGCAGTGGGAGAATGGACTAATATACTTACAATGCCTTCAAGCTTGGGAACCACTCTGTGTTCTAAGAGACGTGTCTTGTCCTTTTGGACATTCTTAGCTAGCACAGTTACTATGGTTAGTGAATTTAGCTTTTTTTTTCTCAGGAATAGTTTCGGCCTTCTCAAAGCCTATACACTGAGGTGGATATGCTATAAAGTCGTTCTTTCATCAAATATTGACTGAACAGCTGGCATTCTCATAGGTATTGGGGATATGGACCAGTTCTCTATTTTCCTGGAGCTTATGAAATAGTGGATAAGCCAGATAATAAACATAAACACAAAAATACTGATTAAAGTGTTAGAAGGAAGTGAAGAGAGTGCTGTGATGATAAAAAGTGCATACTGAACATTTATATGGACCAGATACTACTATAGGTCGTTTATGCTTATTGATTCTTTTAATCCTTCCGACCAGCTTCTGACTATGTTATGTTTTTTCCGTCTTATGGTGGAAAATTGAGTTACAGAACAGTTAAGTTCACTTGCCTAGAGGTCACACAAGTGAGGGAGCTAGGCTTTGAAATCAGTGTCCTTAGTCTACCTTATTAACCACTAACTCCTTGCTTTAGGGCAGCAGTCATGGTATTTTCATAGACAAACTGGTCTTTGAGAGCTCCTTTGAGAAGAAGGCATTTAGTTTGAGGCTTCAGGAAAGAGAAGAAGCCCTTCATACTGACATAAATAAATGAAAGAGCCAGGAAGGAGCATTTCAGTGAGAACAAGTAGGATGGAGACAGGCCTAAGTGTGTTTGAAATTGGAAAGGTCAATATGGCTAGACCACAGATGGAGGAAGAGAATGGCATGTGATAGGGCTGGAGAAGAAAGCTGAGTCAGATCTAAGACAGTTTTGGCAGATTAAGGGATTTGTATTGTATTCAAAAGGCCATAGGGAAGTGGAGTTAATTTTCACTTTTGGAATCTCTTTCTGGCAGATATGTGGAGAATGGATTGGGGGTAAATAGAGACATGGGAACAACTGGAAAACTTATGCAGGACTCCGTTCTAGAGATAATTGTGACTTGGACTGTGGTGGTGGCAGCGGCGGCGGTGCTGGGGATGGAGAAAGGTGGCTCTGTTGTTAGACGTACTCTGGGGATAGGACCGGCAGAACCAGGTGATGGGTTGATGTGGAAAGTGAGACAGAAACAAGGATGGGTGTCAGTTTCCCTGAGTCAAACTAGGAGACTTGTTTTCACTAAGCGTATGAAGCCATGAAGCAGCCCAACCCTCTTTTATTTACCTTCATGAATCACCATATATCTCTCTTTTGCCATATCAGGGAAAGTTGTCTCCTTATTCCCTTTCCATCCACCATCTCCAAGCTGCAAATTCTGAGCCCCTCTTCCCGTCGTCTTTATGGTTTTGCTTGATCTCTTATCCTCATTCTGTCATGTATTTTCAAGTTGTCCTCTCCTAGTGCCCTTTTTTTTGCTTATATAACAAACTCAAGTTTTATGTGCTCTAACATAAACCCTTCTTTCAATGTTAATTATCTCTAGAATTGTTTCCACAGTCCCTGTCTTCCTGTGAGAACAAGCTGTTTTAGTAAGTGGTCTATGGCTCTTTCTTTAAACTCTTTATGACTGTTTTTCAGAACGGATGTTCTCACCTTGATGTCTCATGAGCCAAGACTGATGTCGGGCCGTCCTGGGTGCTATCCAGGCGTGTGATTTATCCAACAGTTCCAAATACTTTGCCTCACATCATATTATTTGCTCTATTCCCACAGCCTTTCTTGGTAGCAATTTACCAAAAGGCAAACATTGGCTGATGCAAGCACTTTGAGAAAGCTAATGCTTGCATCCTTGTAATTTCCCTTTTTAGGGATCTCCTAGAATCTAGGGTTTCTAAAGTTCATTAAGGCAAGCATCTCCCTTATTTCCATGACACTTCCATCCCTCATAAAACACATGGACAATTAGAAGAGTTTTCCATTAAGATAATGAATAAATTATAGTGTGGCCTCTTCTGGTATGGCAAAAATATTAGCCATCTTAGTCACATGACCAAACACCTAAAATCATTTTTAAATACTTAGTGTTGAGAGGTCATCCAAATAGCATTAAATAGTTTGTATTTTTAAGCATCTTATTTATTCAAAGCAGGTAAGTCCATCACTATCCCTCACAGGATATTTGTTCTGATGAGCCTATAAGTCTAGCTGTTGAATTAAAGGAGGCCAAAGAAAGAGGCGGAACATGGACTTTGTCACCATTGGAAGGAATCCAAGTCTCATAGAATAATGGAGAGGAAATATTGGGAGGCTTAACAGGCAACTTTATCAGCTTTGGCTTCTTTCAGTTTTTCACCTGTTCCCCATTTTGGCTGTATGCATTGCTAAATTACCTTCAAATACTGAGTTTCCACAGTTTGACATATGTTCCCTCCGTACTGATTCCCTCCTCTGGCTTGCAAACTGCTTATCCTACAAGTCCTGCTTCCTATGTTACCTTCCCTATAAAGCATCCTCAGTATCCACAGTACACTATAGAGTTTGGAATGTGGGTTCTGGAGCCAGAATGTCTGGATTCAAATCCTGACCATGTCTGTTATTAGCTACAGATAAGTGACTTGACTTCCCATGCCTCAGTTTCCTGAAATGCAAAATGAAATAATCATAGTAACTAATTTCATAGCGGTGTTGTAATGCTTAATGAGTTGGTGCATGTGAAGTGTTAAAAATATTGTCTGGCGCATAGTAAGTGCTTAGTCAGTGTTGGCTAGTATTTTTCCTCAGGTAGAGTTATTCCTTCTTTTGGACACTCATGGTATAATTTTCTGTGATAATGATTATCACAGTGTGGTGGTTATTTTGTTTATGTGCCTCTAAGATGTTGGCTTACAGAAGATCGAAACATTGTTCTGCCTTGCATAGTGTCTCATGTGATACATGATTTGTAGTGCAATTTCAACAAATGTTTATTAAAATAATGAACTGTGGGAAATTTTGTGGTTCATTTAAAGATGAATTAGTAAGGGACCCAAGGTGAAGTTATTACTAATTAAATCAGCTATAGTGATTAACCAAATTACATAGTCATTTGTAGTTTTGCAGTTTTAATCTTTGACTATATCATGATCAAATCCATATGTACTAAGATGAAAGGAAGTGAAAATTTATTGAACACTGTGCTATATGCTTTATATATCATAATTAGTGACCTCTTTTAAGTTATTACCATTTTACAGTTGAGGAAACAGATTCAGAGAAGTTTAGTGATATATCTAGGGTAAAAACAAACAAACAAACAATAAAAAACAAACTAGAGGCCAGGCATGGTGGCTCACACCTGTAATCCCAGCACTTTGGGAGGCCAAGGCAGGCAGATCACCTGAGGTCAGGAGTTCGAGACCAGCCTGACCAACATGGAGCTAACCCATCTCTATTAAAAATACAAAATTAGCCAGGCTTGGTGATGCATGCCTGTAATCCCAGCTACTCGGGAGCCTGAAGCAGGAGAATCATTTGAACCCGGGAGGCAGAGGTTGCGGTGAGCCGAGATGGTGCCATTGAACTCCAGCCTAGGCAACAAGAGTGAAACTCAGTCTCAAAAAACAATGAAAAACTAGTGAGTGACAGGCTGAGGTTTTTAACCCAGGGAGTCAAACTGTAGACTCTGAAGTATCTGTTTTTTACTTTTTTATATTGTCTGAATGAACTTACTCTTTTTTGTTGTTGGTTACTTTATATCATCACCTCTACTTCTGTCCCCATTAAAGATTTTATGATTTAGCCATAAATGCCCTTGGGCCCCTGAGGCTTATGCCTTATTTCTCATTTGTTATCGGTTTTATTTTTTAATTTTTAATTTATTTATTTTTATGGAAAGCAAACCATTGTGCTTGCTTTGTCAGTCATTGGTAGTCTAAAAATAGTTTTGTAACCAGATAAAGGAATTCAGGTGTGAACAGGGAGTTGCAGTGTTCAATTCAGCTTGATAAAAATTTCAGACTTCTAACTGTCAGCTCTGTTTAGCTTCACAGTCCTCTATCGGTATGGTATAACCTCACAAGCCACAAAAAAGAGCTCTCCCCGACGGATCTGTTAGTCATGGAGGAAATAAGACCTTTTTGCTTCTCCTAGATTCTCTAGCCCTACCCACAGGTTCAGACTGGACTACCTTCAGAGTAGACCCCATGCATCTGAGTGGTGAAACTCTGTTGGTCTTCCATACAGAGAAATCCTCTCTATTGAACCTTTCTCTTTCCTGGCACTTCCTGCCTGAACAATTTTCCAACAGTGTCTGTCCTCTGCTCCCAACCTCTTTGTAACCAATGCATCTAGTTCCTTTGTACATCTGGATTTTGATTGTCCCTGAGATCTTTCAGCCTGGAAAACTGTCTATCTCCTAGACCTAATTTTTCCAAGCTAGGATTCCTTTCACCCTATATCCCTCCTGCCCTGCAGAATATTTCAGCTATTCAGGGTGCCTGACCATTATTTCTACCAGTGATGAATTTGGTTTCTCCACTTTTTTGTCTCCACATTTGAGAACTTAGTTGCAAAACAAGTCAGAATACCATGTCATTGAAAGAATTTTGTTTCTTCTTCTCTTTTTAGTTAAAATGCTTTGATGATTGAAAAACATTCAGAGCTTGACTGCAAAAACTTGAGGGTAAATTTCCACTATTACTAAGGAATCTCTACTTCAAAGTATCTGGTAGGTTATGTAGATTACCCACTTATAGATAACAAATATATATCTCAGGGGCAAACAGTAATCTAGAAATTAAATGATGGACTTCTTTGCAGAACTCCCTCCTTTCCCCACTCCTCACCAGTTTTTGAGTGATGGCAGGTTTTCTGGGGGTACAATCATTTTAGAGAATTACACTATAGGCATTTTCTTTTCCTTTATGGACTCTGCTGTAACATTGAATAAATAACTAATTCTACCATATTCCATCTTTCCCATGAGGGCAAATGGCAATGTGCTCCCAACTTACCTTCTTGCTTCTGCCGTTGTTCCTAAATACAGCAACCAGAGTGATTCTGTTAAGGTATAAGCTAGATAATCTCACTCCTCTGCTCAAAACCCTCCAATGGCTTCCTACTCCTTACCAAGTGAAGCTAAACTCCTTAGGAGAGCCCTCAAGATCATCCATGATCTGGCCCCCTATCTGATTTTGCCTGCCCTTACTCTCTCCTTTGATCCCTCTATTCCATACATATTGGGTGCCTTGCTCTTCGTTGGACTTCACAGGCATTCTCTTGCCTTAGGGTCTTTGCAGGCTTTTTCTGGATCTCTCTCCAGTATTCTTTTTACTCAATTCCTTTAAAATCTTGATGTTCTTCGTAGGAGCTTCCCTGATGACCCGACTTAAAAATCACAAAACCTAATGTTTTCAGTCATTTTCTACTTTTTCTCATCTATCATAGCACTTATGGTGCTCACTTAAATATTTTGCTCCTCTTTCTCCACTAAAATATAAGTTCAACTTGGGCAGAAATCTTTGCATTTGTTCATTGTTTTATTCACAACTCTAGAACAGTGTCTGGCACATGGTAGGTACTCAATAAATATTTGTTGAATGAGTAATGGTATGGCCTAGGATTTTGGCATTTTTTCCATTGATTTTCCCTGCAGTCTCTTATGGGCTATATATATAAGGACATGGTGTATGTTTTTTCTCTCTCTCCTTGAGGAGTCTGCCAGCAGTTTGAATCTATCACAAAGAACTGGGCAACATCCAGATCAGACCCAGAAGGATTCTCTGGGGGGCAGGTCCTTGGTCTTTTTCTTTTTAAATTTTGGAATAATTTTATATTCACAGAAAAGTAGCAAGAAAAGTTGCAAGATAGTACAGAGGGTTGCTGTGTATCCCTTATCACATTTTCCCCTATTTTTTAAAGACTTTATTGAGATAGGATTGCCATATAAAAAACTGTACACATTTAATCTTACAACTTGATGAGTTTGGATATAAATATACATCCATGAAACCATAACCACAATCTGTGCCATAAACCTATTCATCACCTTCAATTATTAATTTTTGTGGCAAGAACACTTAAGATCTATCATCTTAGCAAATTTTTAAGAACATAAGATATTGTTAATTATAGGCACTATGTTGTAAAGTAGATCTCTAGGATTTATTGATCTTGTATAATTGAAACTTCATATACTTTATTATCTCCTAGTCTTCCAGATACTGGCAACCACCCGTCCACTCTGCTTCTGATTTGGACTATTTCAGATTTATTATGTAAATTGTATCATGTAGTATTTGTCCTTCTGTATCTGACTTATTTCACTAACCGTAATGTTCTCCAGATTCATCCATGTTGTCACAAATGGCAGAATTTCCTTTTCAGGGCTGAATAATACTCCATCATATTTATATAACACATTTTCTTTATCCATTTACTCGTGGATGGGCATTTAGGTTGCTTCCATGTCTTGGCTATTGTGATTAATGCTGCAGTGAACATGGAAGTGCAGACATCTCTTTGAAATCTGTTCCCTTGTTCTTTACATTCCTTTCCTTTTTTATATTTCAACTTTTCCTTTTTACAACAATCCCACATGTAAATGGCACTTTAATCCATCCCCAATAATCTCATTTGATCTTCACATCAATCCCATAGACAGAGAAGTAAGGAATGAAACCAGCAATTACTGAGCATTACTTCATACCTGAAAGTGAGACAGGAACTTTCATAATAGCTATTTCATTAATACATTAACCCCAGAACAGAGGTATCTTTAGTTCTATTTTACAGATGGGGCTTGGAGAGTTGGTGACTGGTAACATGCCTGAGATCACACAGTCACTTGAACCTAAGTCTATTTTCTACTCTTCCATCCTCTTTCCTCTATGCTCCCAAAGCCTCTTTTATGTGGGCTTGGTTTCATTTGAGTCACATTTCAGGTTTGCTTCTTCCCTGGAGACTTTTTGGCTTTAGGAAGAACAAGTTGTAGGTTCTTCATTTTGGTTACTATTTGTCCTTGAGCATGAACCCAGGGACCATAGCAATCAGACACAATTTAATGAATTGCAAAAATAAGTGAACATTTTAGGGTTTTAACTCATCACAAGAAAGTTGCCTCATCAACTTAGGGCACAGTACATCACAGAAATGAGTTTGTCTTCAACATTTGGCTTGGCATGTTGACAATGAGAACAGGGGGTTTTACTTTGGGAAGAGCACTGAAGGTCCTTCATCCTGTGCAGGAAAGATTAAAACTCTTTCAAGGCAGAATTTTATTTAGTTCTCTGAAAAAGAAGAGGTGATTTGGAGAAAGCAATCTCTCCCAACCAAAGTACACACAACTTAAAAAATCTAATTCAGCCAAGTTTTCTCTGTTGGCAGCATCTAGGACATATTCTCATCTTATAATCAGCCAGTCCTAGGAGAACTTCTCAAAGTTAAAAAAAAAAAAAAAGTCCCTAGATTATCCAAATAGTAAAGCTTGAAAAGCAGCCAAAGCGAATTACATTTTTCCTATTACTACCACATGTGCTTTCCTGCATACCCCATTTCATAAAGAGCAAAATAATGGTACACTGTCTTTCTATCAGGAATGCAGCCCCACATCATCCCATTGGCATGATAGTGTTCTAGAGCAGAAAGCCACAGGCTTGTGGCTTTCCTTACACAGAGTTCCCATCCTTACTAACAGCTTACTTAATTCTCACTCAGCTCACGTGCTTAGAATTTAAGTTTTCTTTTCTCCCCATGCAAGCTACATGTGTTGCATTTACACACAATGAAAGGACGTTATTTTTCATCTGAGTAATTTTACTTTAGTGCATTCAGGATATGCCCATGCACACAAATAAAATGTTTTGCCACCCAAAAGAACATTTTTAGAAAGTGCTCAAGTGCAAGTATAGTTGGAAGAATCTTTTATGGGGAGCCAAGGTAGCTACTGCGTGTGCAGAAAGATTTGGATTGCGTTTGCAACAATATGGAGGCACGGGGCATGGTGCAACCTGTTAGTGACTTATTTGTCATCTTATATGGAGAAGCAACAAAGAAAACAGAAAAAAAAAAAAAAAAGAAAGAAAATGCTATCTGATTAAAGCAGGAAATACCTGGGTTACAAATGTCAGCCCTGTCTTGTTTGTTATGTGACCTTGGGTATGACATTTAACCTCTGAGACTCATTTGCCTTATCTGTAAAAAGATTGGTCATCTCTTTCTTATAGTTTTAAAAGGAATAAATGACACTATATAACTGATATACATAGCATATTTATTTCCTCCCTTCACATTTCCTTCCTACATTGACAGCTTATTGGTCTTCTGGGAGTAACTGGGTGGGTTTTGACTTCCCTCCCACTTTATAGTCAAGTTAGCTCATTCTCTCCTCATTCTTTCTCCTTGAAGGCATGCTTTCAGCTGCATGTCTGGAGTGGAGATGCTACAGGTTAAAATCCTGAGAAGATCTCAGCACTGAAAGTTGCATAACCATCCACTGTTAAATATTAAAGTTAATATTTACATTGCACTTTAAGGTTTAAGAAAGATTTTAAGGTCGGGTACTGTGGCTCATGCCTGTAATCCCAGCACTTTGGGAGGCTGAGGTGGGCGGATCACAAGGTTAGGAGATCGAGACCAGCCTGGCTAATATGGTGAAACCCCGTCTCTACTATAAATACAAAAATTAGCCCAGCATGGTGGTGGGTGCCTGTGGTCCCAGCTACTTGGGAGGATGAGGCAGGAAAATGGCATGAACCCGGGAGGTAGAGCTTGTAGTAAGCCAAGATTGCACCACTGCACTCCAGCCTTGGTGACAGAGCAAGACTGTCTCAAAAGAAAAAAAAAAAAAAAAAAAAAGATTTTAAAATAAATCATCTTGTTTGATTCGCAAAATTATTCTGTGAACCAGTTATTAATATTCATTGTTATTTCATTTTCCAGATGAGGAAGTGGGGGCTCTGAAAAGTTAAGGGACTTGACTAAGGTTATACAGTTGAAGTAAGCTTGGGCTTCACCCAATGGACCTAAGAGTAACATATGGTACTTTTCAGGTACTGACTTTACCTCTCTTCTGCACTCCCCACCTCCTTGCTACCACTGGCTTTCCTGGTCCCCTTGTATTTGTAGGATTCCCTGAGGACTCTTTAATAAGTCCTCACAAGCACATCCTCTTAGCTACTGCCTGGTGTTGGCCATTTGTGTTCTCTCTAGATTTGGTTTATTTTGGTGAGATCTCTCACCTGAATTGAAGCACTGTGAAGGTTCCTCCCTGTTGCTATGACTACAGGTGCCTGCCATCAAAGGAGTTTATATTGAAGGTGCAGTTTCATTGTGCTCCCACAGTCCCTGGTGCTGCTGCTCACCATATGCCATCTAAGCCATAGAGATCCTGCTCACAGTACCTCTAGTTAGACCACCCAAGTGGGGAGAAAACCTTTCCCTGTTCTGTGTCAAGCTCCTTTCCTTGAGCCTCAAAGCAGTACTGCCTTGTCCCCCACCCCCATCCCAATGGTTTATGAAGTTTAGTGAAATAGTATTTTTAGTTTTACCATAGTCCCTCTTGAACATCCCAGTGAGATTTGGTCAAGGAAAGCACAAACCCAAACAACAGATAACATATTGAACTTGGAATCATCCTCTGACTTCAACCACTAATCATTAACTGACATGTCTGATAAGCTATTTATCTTTCAATGAGTTTTTCCCTCTGAGTTTCCTTAGTCCCACAAGCAAAAAAGCTACCTTCTGGTGGTCCCTACTTGTCTTCAAATGCAGCTGAATCATCTGCTGACCATAACTTAGGTCCATGCAGGGACTACTGCCATCCATGTATTATTACAATGGTACTCTGGCTTCTGGATTTCAAAGACTAGTAACAGTTCAGAAACAATTTGCAGAAATAACATTGAATTGCCAAAAGTTTATTTTGCCACCTGAGGAAAATAACAAAATAGAGAAAACCAAAAACAATAACCATTTACTAAAATCATACAGAAAGAGCTGGACTTTTGCCAGCTCTTCAATAACAGAAATCTTAATACCAGAAAAGTAGGAAAGACATTAACACCCAAATAAGGGGTTAGTCTTTTATTGAATGAATAGCTTCATTAAGAATCCACAAGTCTTCATTCTCCTATTTTGCTGTAGACTGTAAAATATGTGTTGCAGTTTGGCATTTTAGAAATGCTATATTGCTTCATTTGCTATTTACAACACTGAGGTAAATTTTATGGTTGTCCCCATTTTACAACTGTAGAAACTCAGGATCAGAGGATTTGGGCATCTTACCTAAAGTCACAGAGACAATAAGGGGAGCAGCTAGGACTTAAATACAAGCCCTGTACTGCCAAACGCGTCCTTGCTAAGTTGATCAAGCTGCTAAAGATGTTGGGAATACTCAACTGGATATAGGTCTGCTCCCATACTTAAGCTCTTTAAAGTATTTAAAATAAATTCCTTTAAAAGGATAAATGCTTATTATTTTTCACCAGCATGTTCTTTTGGCCACATATTTACAAATAAATGTGCATACACATCTATAAAGATTATCAGTCTGAACAATGTGTCATAAATTGTGTGCAAATTCTTTTATCTCTATAATCTCTGAGGAATCGACTATAGAAAACATGGGATTGTTATTGTAATTCTAACTGTTGCAAACATCCAGCTCTTACTCTTTGTGTGCTCACACAGAAAATGGACAATCATGAAATCTTTTTAGACTTCATTTTGCTTACTTTTCCCTTTTCTTCTCTATCTCATTCTTCCTACATCTTTGTCTTCCCCTGACTTTTCTTTGAGATTGTGAACGTTGGGTCAGTGGAAACATCTAGGGAATAAGTTTTTGATGAATCAGCCTCACGGTTTCCTCAGGCTGGGGTGGCTCCTTTTGTTCAAGTGAATCTCCAGTTTATGCCAACTGTGAACATGAACAAAATGGTTTATTCTTGGTGGTAGTGGGCCGGAGGGATGGAGAAAATCATAGGATGCATGGCATACATGGATTTAATATTTTATATTTCTGATTTTTATGAATGACTCTGGAGGCCAATGCTCTGGAGCCCCCTGTAATTTTTCCAGGACTGCTCAGCACCTATATTTTAATATGATTTTGTTGTTTATGTTTACCACATGGTCTTACTTAGTTCTCATAGAAAGTCAGTATTTGGATCTCAGAATCCCCATTTTGTAGATGAAGAAAATTTGGCAGAGTATATGGTATAGACACATGGAGTAGTCAAAAACTGGGGTATTCAGGAATCTTGGTCTCATTCTTATAAAATATAAAGGTTATATAATATATTGGAGCCCACTTCTACTAAAATTACGTTGAAAGACCTCCTCTCACTTTGCATTGTTTCTGGAATCATTTGCATTAGTTCTGAAGAATGTTTTATTCTTTTGAAGCTGAAATCTTTCAAAAAAAACCCCATCTTATTTGGTTCGCATATTTTTAACTGGAGAAAGTAATGAGAATTTGGAATCTAGAAATTCAGGAGAGTGGAACACGAATTGAGTTCTTGAGGTGGAAATTGTTTTAACTTTTCATCTTTATTAGAACCTGTAGTGATCATGATACAGCTATGTTAATGTTCTGTCTACCAGTTACTTATTTCACAAGACAAGTCTGTGCTGAGGAAAAACATCTCTTTGAAGCTCTTTGATTTTCCAGGTAGCAGGATGGAAGGACATCTAATTTTCTTTGAAGTTGGGTTCAGAGAAGACTATTTCCTTTTTTTCACCAACCCTTTGGCAAGAAGCTTTTCACAATTACGAAATTTATGAAAATATTGTTATTTGGTTTTATCTTCTGGAGAAATTCCTCTTGGGACTCTGGGATGAAAGATGGAAGAGGGGTAGGGTGGGTTGTTTTCACAATATCAACTAGAGTATAGTAAAATTTTAGTAGTGAATTTTTTTAGAATATGGTAAAATTCAATAATTTTTCCTAAGAACAAGTTGGGATAAGTGGATAGATTTCTGTGAGACAGACTGATAAAATTCTGTCTTATAAGAGATCATTCCGTCCTCCCACTTTATAATTTCCTGCTCACTTATGACAGGGCTGGAATACCAGCTCTTTGGGGGAACCTAGGAGATTGCAAAACACAGATTCTTTGGAACCTGAGAGATTAAACATCATAGACCCATTCATTCATTAATCAGTCTTTCATTTAATGAATATTTACTATGCAAAAGTACTCCAGGCATGACTCTAGGGGCTAGGTACAAAGGTACAGAAGATGGGGGCAGATATATGGTTTCTAACTCCATGGAGCTTACTGTCTGGGGAGAGACAGGAAATAAACACACAAAAGTAGATAATAAAAGTTTTGTTGGACTGTGAAGGAAGAGAGAAGGGGAGAAGGAACAGACAAATAGTGTAGGTCTTTGCTCAGCCTTGTCCTTTTACCTTTAGTGAACTGACCACTGAAAGCCCACCTGGCAAGAGATGGCTTGCATGTGCCACAGTGTTCCCAGAAACAGTTCTGGACCATTCCCTGTCTTCCTACTTTGTTTCTTGCCTCCTACTTTTCATTCATTTGTTCACCCATTCATTCAGCACACATTTTTTGAGCATCTAATCACTTCCAGGCCTTCTGCTAGGCACTGGGAACACAACAGTGGAAGACAAGCATGATTCCTAGTTTCATGGTGGCCACAGGCTGGTAAGACATGAAGACAAGTTACCAGGTGATTAAAATACAGTGGATGTGGGCTCTGGTAGAGACAGAACTGGACAGTGGAAGGCAAACAGCTTTGGGGGATAAGAAATGGATGTAGAAAACTGAAGATGAAGGGAAAGCAGGGTGTTGTAGAGTATTCCAGGCAGAATGAACAGCATATATAAAAAGGGGGAAGAGGAAGCAGGGATTTCCAGTGAAGTGTAGATAATTAAGAGGAATAGAGGGAAGATGTGAATGGGGAAAAGTAGAGGAACAGGAAATCTGAGAGGGAGGCACAGACAAAGTAATGCAGGACTTTGAAGGTTATGTTAGTTTGCTTTTACTCAACACCTGGTATCCAGACATTTTCTCTTGGTTTAACTCTCATGCGCGTTACATTTTATTTTTTTCTGAAAATCTCACTGGCTTGTATACTTCAGTCCCTGGAACCCAACTTGATTATCTATCCACTTTTCTAGCATTCTTGACTAGATCTTCCTGGGCCTGGAAAGGGACTGGATAATATGGGCTTACACTCATGAAAATCTTAAAAATACCTCTGGATTTATGAGGTGGTCTAGACTGTTCATGAGATAAAAGTACTGAGTATTAAAAAGGTTGAAGAACTGATCGTACCTGAAATAGAATACTAGGGTGTTGGGGTGTAGTTCTAGAGATGGAAAGGCTTCCAACGTTAGGTGGCAGGAGTTCTTGTGCTCGCTGCAATTTGTATATTTCTCACCCTTGCCTTTTGAAGATCAGGCACCCTGGGAACACTGAGGCAACTCACATGATGTTTGTGAATTTTGCTTCCTGAACCACTTTAAACCTCCCATGGTTGAGGAGTACTGAAAATCGCAAGGGGGTTTATTTAGATCCACAGTTCTGTGTCCAAAACCCTTAGGGCCAAATGTATTTCATAAGTCAAATGTTTATGATTTTGGGAAAGTAAAATGGAGCATATATTTGATATTTTGGGACACCCCCGGGGGTCTCAAGTGGTACCCACCTTGTAGCCATCATGTTAATATTTCCACAACAGAATGTACAAATCCATATGAAGTTAGTTAATCAAAGCCTTTAAAAAGTTTTGAGTGAGCTTAGGCTAGGTTTTGCCTCCAGATGAGTTAAGTTCAGGTTTTGTTGCCAGATGAGTTATGTAAAGATGTTTACATTTCAGAGCTTTTGAATTTCAGAATTCCAGATGAGAGAGTTTGTGGGTCCGTAGCATATCAATTTCCTAGGCACGATAGAAGAAATTATTCACCATAGGAAATGAGGAACTCTAGATTTCCTAACCAGGAGAGTGAAGTTCTGGTTGGAGACCTACTAAATCAGACCATCTGGGAGTGAACCAGGAGAAGATACATTTAACAAGCTCTCAGGTGATTCTGATTCACATCAAATTTAAGAACCTCTGCTGTAGAAGAAATTTCCAAGGGAGATTGTGAAATTTTCTTTAGTTATCTAAGAAAATGTTGATTTCTTTTAGATCTTTGTGAAAGGATAAATGTGTCAACTTTGCAGCAAACAGGCTCCAGCTGGAGCTAGAATTGGGATTCAAGTACTTGAGCTTTTTGGGCTTCTGTTTCTCTGGAGATCAAGACTGCCTGACTGGCAGATCTGTGGGTGACATGCATATGAGTGTACTTGGACTAGGACTCTGCATTTCCTCCTCCTCTTGCTCCTCAATTACTCAAGTGCTTTGATGCTATATCTCCTGCATGACTAGCTCTCTGCTACACACTGCAGAAAGAATGGTTGATTCCTACTTTCAAAGAACTTACTGTCCCCTCAAGGAGAAAACACCTGCACATGTGAGTGTGTATTAATGCCAGAGCTTTTAATTTGGTCACAGTTCAACTGAATACTATTACCGCTTCAGAGCTACATCAACATATGTCCTTTTTACTTTGACTTTTGGGGAAATGCTAAACTTATATGACAGAGATACTAGAGAGGGAGGAAACCTAAAAGAGCATGGGAGAGACATTCATATCGAGGTATGACATATGAATATGATTACCTTATTTTTATAAACAAAGGATTTACTAGAAGTAGGGTAAAGGGACAAGGACTTTGATGTCAAAATACTCCTGACTTTGAATCTTATTTCTGCCTTTATCAGCTTTATGATCTTAGGCACGTTAACTAAATCTCTGTGTCTCAGTTTACCCATATATAATATAGAGACAATAACACTTACTTCGTGGGGCTGCTATGTGGATTAGGTCAGTTTCTCTCTATGGAATCACCTAGAACCATGAACACTGGTTTCTGTATTCTCTCTGCCCCATGGAACTTGGCTCATTAGTGTTTCTGCATTTGTTCTTTATCCTGCGTCATTCATTTATCTGGTGCTCACTGGTTTTTCACACTGAATTGTGAGCTCTTAGAGTACATGGACCTCATCTTTCTAGTTCTCATCTCTTGTGTCTGGCATATGTAGTAAGCTCTCAGCAAAGGTTTTTTTGAGAAAAGAGAATGTGTGAATTACAGACTTAGTAAAGGAAGTGGTATGGTTACTATTTAAACTGCTCATTAATAAAAATGTATGTGTGTGTTATCTTTATTATAAAGTTTATTGATTTAAAGGATATATAGCACAAATCTACAAATTATAAAATATATATTATACTTTGGCTTTCCTCCATAGAGCCAATTGATTCTTTCAGAATGCTTTCTTAAGCATAGATCAGGGGTTGGCAAACTATGTCCTGTGAGTCAAATCTGACCCACCAGCTACTTTTGTAATAAAATTTTATTGAAGCATAGTCACACTCAGCAACTGCTTTTGCACTACAATGACAGAGTTAAGTAGTTGTGACACGGATCGTATAGCCCACAAAGCCTAAAGCATTTACTATTTGACCCTTTACAGAAAAAGGAATCTGTCTATGCTTCCCTATACTTTTCTCCTCCTATTCCCTGTCTGCACTCTTCATTCTTCAACTTCTTCTTATGCAATCCTTAAATGTCAAAACCACTTTTAGTTTGTGGGCCCTGCAAAAATAAGCTAAGGGCTGGATTCATCCATTGAGTCACAGATGGTTGAGACCTGGTCTTGACAATCAACAGGACATAAATCAAGCCCTGATTTGTAGCATATGCCAATTTCTGTGGTGTAAATACTCAAATTGGCTGATTTCAAGCTACCGGCATGATATCATTAAATATGGAATTAGAAGAGATGTGTAATAGCACACTCATATATTCCATCATATAGGATCTATAGACCTCAATAACCACAAGAGCATAGAGAGCAGTAAAATGTAACAAAATTATTAAGTGATAAGTTTTTAAGATAACTTATTTAATAAAAAGTTTATAAAACTTAATTTTTTAAAATACCTGTGATCAACGACTGGCTTGCAAAATTCCTGAAAATGTAATAGCTCTTGCAAGCTAATAAAAGCTGGGGCTAGTACATACTTGGCCTTTGAGTTAGTTTTTGCTGGAGGGCTGAGTCTTAATAGGTGTTGAGGAAAGAGGAATTCTAGCTTTGCACCTTATTTCTTTATCCCACAGCTTTCATCTAGTTGAAATCCTAGTGACACTAATGTAGAATTGGATCCAAGCTTGACTTTCTCCCTGCAAAAGTTCAAACTGAACTAGCAGAGGTGAGAGTGGGGGTGAAACCCTGGAAAGGAGCCACACAGAAGTTGAAGTTGCTAAAACAGTGTTCATCACTTTTTGACACCCTGGTCAGTCCTGCCAGCTCTAGTGATCATCCTGACCACCCAATTATTATGAATAGGCTTTATTTGATGGTGTAAATAGAGCTTTTGGAGGAAGAAGGTGATTTTTTTGAGTTGACCTCATTTATTGTTGGCTACATATGAGTAACTGGACATTTGGCTTCTGTGCTTGGGAGGCTTATCCTCTTCTCTAATGGCAATGTGGCACCCTAGTATTTGCAATATTACACTTTTAGGGGAGAGCAGGGAAGAGTCAAAACCAGCTGATATAGTCATTATCATGAGTTGAAACAGGGCAAAGCCACCATCATACCATGCTTCTCATGCCGAGCTCGTTAATGGGTGTAATTTTGTTAGCTTTGCAGTAAGGAATCTTTAGGTCATTCACACTGGGAGAGGTGAGAAGAGAAAGCTAATTTAATAAAGTTGTCACCTTCTTAAAAGCATATTCAGAGGCTTGCTAGCTGAAGAAATTCGAATAAAAGGAAGGGGTCATTGCTGAAAGCTTTCTCTTCTTTTCCTCATTTTACTTTTCTTCATTCAACAGGGATTTCTGGAAATGTTGTCTAAGGAATGGCAAATGAAACGGGAAGAGAAAAGTTACATTTCTTTTTTTCCATTTCCTTTGAAAGCTGTACATGAAGGATCTGTGGCTTGTGTAGAGTGGATGAGGTGCTCTGTAGCTCTGAGACGTTACCAAGGGAAATCTAGGGCCAGAGGTGTACAGGTGGGGCTGTCAATCAGAGACAACATCAAGGGCTCTTACAAAAACAAAAGGAAAGAAAATGGATGTTTAATCAATAAAGTTGCTCTCTGCTTAACCTTTTGTGTTTTAAGCAACATTCACTGGAGCCAGCAACAGAGTCCAATATTTAACACATAAAAGGTACTCAAAAAGGTGAGGCCTTGGAGAGCAGCTAGAAAGTGAAGATGGAATGGAGGGTTAAGAAATGGAAAGAAAAAGAATTGGAGGAGAGGGAGGTCAAATGGATGCTTAAAGGCTGGGAGCCATTAAGAACAGGCTGGGCACTGCTAGAGAGGCAGATGTGAAAGTCCAATGTTAGACTGCGTGAGTTTTGGGCACCTGCTGATCTTGAGCTATATTCAGTTTACATTTTCTTCTAGAAGGTAATCAGAACAAGTCAAGCTTTGGCTAAAAAAAAAGAGGAAGAAGCTGCCATGAAAGCCTCAACTTAGAGTACTGTTCTGATGGCAACTGCCCACCACTGTATATCCACTCTGATTGGGGGTGTGTAATTCAAAATGGTGGCTGTGGTGGTATCAAGCCAGGTGCTAGAGAAAACATCTGGAAAAAACCTTTGGCTTCTTGGCAATACCCAAGCTAAGCTACTCATAATCTCCTTTGTGAATGATTTTTTTAAAGTTCTGGGACACATGTGCAAAACGTGCAGGTTTGTTACATAGGTATACACGTGCCATAGTGGTTTGCTGCACCCATCCACCCATCATCCTAAGGTATTTCTCCTAATGCTATCCCTCCCCTACCCCCCTACCCCCCAGGCAGGCCTTGGTGTGTCATGTTCCCCTCCCTATGTCCATGTGTTCTCATTGTTCAACTCCCACTTATGAGTGAGAACATAAAGTGTTTGGTTTTCTGTTCTTTTGATAGTTTGCTGAGAATGATGGCTTCCAGCTTCATCCATGTCCCTGCAAAGGACATTAACTCATCATTTTTTTATGGCTGCATAGTATTCCATGGTGTATATGTGCCACATTTTCTTTATCCATTCTATCATTGATGGACATTTGGGTTGGTTCCAAGTCTTTGCTTTTGTGAACAATGCTGCAATAAACATACATGTGCATGTGTCTTTATAGTAGAATGATTTATAATGCTTTGTGTATACACTGAGTAATGGGATTACTGACTCAAATGGTATTTCTGGTTATAGATCCTTGAGGAATCGCCACACTGTCTTCCGCAATGGTTGCATTAATTTGCACACCCACCAATAGTGTAAAAGCATTGCTATTTCTCCACATCCTCTCTAGCATCTGTTGTTTCCTGACTTTCAATGATTGCCATTCTAACTGGTGTGAGATGGTATCTCATTGTGGTTTAGATTTGCATTTCTCTAATGACCAGTGGT